>NC_051067.1:118301817-118486817 GCF_004664715.2 Peromyscus leucopus | reverse complement strand
TTAGTAAGACAATATGAAAGCATCATTAAAGGAAATGGACAGAGATGATTGCTTGCTGATTAGAAAACATTGGGATTAAGAGCAATGTCGTTTTCATTATATGAGCTACTTCTTTTAGATTGTAGTACTGAATTATGTTAGGACAACATAGAAATTAATTTATTATCTCACCTGCAACTCTCCATTTTCATCCATAATTGATATGGTAGTTAGGGATATGGGATGTTAAACGTCTGTCTAAAAAGCAGAATCCAAGACAAATATTAAATCTGCATCTATGAAGAGGAAAATTTCTGTGTTTTAGATAAATCTTTTAAAAGAGACATCTGCTTGTGTCCTTGTTCAAGTAGATGTGTGATGTGTTAATGTGCATACATGTGTGTGTGTGTGCATGTGTGCACATTTGAATCCATGTGGCCCACATAGACCTAGTCACCAGAGATGAAATAATAAAAAAGGAAGACACATATGGTCTCCACGTTCATAAAATGAATGGTATACTTGAAAAATACACATTTCATTGAACCAAATAGTCACATTTGTTGTGTTGACTATGTAGAACAATTACAGTGTCTCTGACAAGTGGTTAAATAATATATTGGAAAAGTCATGCTCAGGAAATCTGCTCCTGTGTGTCTATGTTCATATTGTGTGTGTGAGCATGTCTTTGCATGCATGTGGAGGCCAGAGGACAATGTTAGAAATTGTTTTTCAAGTGCTATACACTTGTCCTGGGAGAGAGTTTCAATCTCACTGGCCTGGAACTTACCAAGCAAGCCAGGCTGACTGGCCAGTGAGCTCCAGGGATTCACCTGACTCTGCCTCCTCAGTGATGGCATTGCAAGCATGTACCACCATGCCTTGCTTTTTACATGGGTTCTGGAGATTAAACTCGGGTCTTCACATTTGCAGGCAAGCACTCTATCAATTAATCTATCTTCTAGCCCCAACACTGGTTCTCATCTACCAAAGCTGAGCACTCCTGCATATGGAGCCAGGAAAAGTGTATAAGGATCTTTACCAGAACACATGTATTGGAGTCTTCCTTCCTGAATGAATTGCCATAGCTCCAAAATTGAAATGACATAAAAAATGTCCATCCACAATGGCAAACTGTGGTCTGTGCCTATGCTAAGAACTTTGAAGCAGTAGCAAAATAACTTGAACTCTACAGGATAAAATCATGCATGTAAGCAACACAAGGATGAGTGAAACTACATTCCATATTATTCTGTTTGCTTGAAAGCCCAAACTTAGAGCATTAATCTGTGTTATTAGAAACACATGGTCTGGCAACAGCCGTACCACCCTGAGTGTGTCTGATCTCCTCTGAATACAGAGGTGACTGTTGGCAAGCTAACTTCGCCAGTGTCAGACAGTTATGGGTCTTGGGGTCTTGAGACTTCTGGGTTCTGGTCCCGTGTGTGTGTGTGTGTGTGTGTGTGTGTGTGTGTGTGTGTGTGTGTATTTTGTGACACTGGGCATTGAATATAGGATCTCACATGTGCCAAGCAATTATTTCACTACTGAGCTGAATTTCCAGCTCCCATTTTTGTGACTGTGAATTGTCACATGATATGCTCATTTTTCACTGTGAGTGTTATACGGTAGACAGATAAAATGGCCGGGTTCTCCCTACTGCCTGCAGTTTAACCCTAAGTTCCTGTGGACAACAATAAGGCTTGACATGGGTGATTTTGGATCTATCCTTCCAGACCCATATTCCTTTCATGTCCTGAGAATCTCTGCCTACCTTGGTTTTTAAGCACACTGCACTGTTTTCCATCTTCTTGACTGCAAAAAACGTGATTTCTTACCTGAAATACCCTATTGTTCTTCTTACCTTGTGTATCTCATTGGATGCCCAATCATATTCAGTTGAAAATCACTCCTCATTGCTTTCCCCCTATCCCCATATTCCACTGTGTGTGTTTTCTTAGTTGCTTTGCTACATTTCATAGTGTGGTATATTTAAAGATGTTTTGTCACCTCCTTGTCAAGTCCTACAGACTTCGTCCAAAATGACCACAGGGAAAGGATCTGTTCTTGGAATTCTATTCCATCCAACTATCTGCTATACTTCCTGTCACACACTGTAAGTTGATAAGTGCTTGTGAGCACATGCTAGGATAAATCAGACTTGGGATGCATGGATAACCAGGTTGTCAAATAAAGGAAGCCAGGCACTCCCAATTGTTAGAAACAGTGAAACTATCAACTCTGTGCAATCAAGCCAGGAAAGAAGTGGGATTTCTGGGAGATGTCAGAGTAATGATGTCCAACAGGCAGAGTAAGTATTGATATATGTTGGAGGGTTGAATGAAAGAACTTTGAAAACAAGTAAAGATCTTCTAAGCTAAAGATGCTAATGGCAGTAGTCATACAACTGTAAAACACGGATGCTTCCCTGATGGCTAAGAGATGCACCTACATGCATGCATCTTCTCATCTATCTGTGGCTCCATATCAAAGAGTAGGTCTCTGCTAGGCATCCTGCTACGTGCTGGAGACCACAGAGAGTGAGCAAAAGCCCATAAACATGTCCTTAAGTTGATCCAACCCGATTACTGAGAACCAGGAAATAGCTACCATTTTATCTGCCCTGATGCCTCCAGGATCACAGTTTTGTTTATATCAAACAAGCCTAAGCAGTCCTCAGGTCACTTGCATTACTTATTAACTATCAATTTTTTTTTTTTACATTTACTGCTTTACGTAGGCAGTGGTTATATTTTGCTTTGGGAAGTAAAAACTACACCAGGAAGGGAGGAAGAAGGGGCAGTAAGGAAACAGGGAGGGACAGAGGACAGACAGACAGTGATAACCAGGATCTGGTGGGGCTTTGCTTTCCTTTTAAGAATCAATTTTTCATAGCTCATTTGCAAAAAAAAAATTATTGAGTCCTCAATAAAGAAAAAGCATTTGTTTGGCTATCATAGTCCAAACAGCAAAAATAGATAAAATAGATAGGCATTGGCTAGGATCAAGTGGGGAATATGTAGTGGAAAGAAGGAAGGCAGGAAAAGGAAGAAGAAGGGAGGGTGGAAAGGAAGGAAGAAAGAGAAAAGAGGGAGAGATGGAGGGGAAAAGGAGTGAATCACTGAAATTCATTCTCTATCCAAGGTGACAGCACACGTATTTTCTGATTTTCCCGGGGGAGGTTTCCATTTTGCCACTGAGAGACGGGGAACACTGAGAGGCCCTGATGAAGCATTATCTCTGCTGGGTTGATAAATAGGTCACTGGGCAAGGGTGTCAGGGTGATAAAATGTGATCTGTTTTATGTCCTGAGTGTCTCTTACTGGCAAAAGTTACTTTACCACTTTAGAGACCTTTTTTGTTTTAATATTTAAATATACTGGAGACTAGAAATCACGGCACACGTCTCAGCTTGCTTTCTTTTTGATGTTCCCAAGTGTTGGTTGCAAGCATTCCAGTTTGGAAAAGGGTCTGAGTGATGGCATGACTCCCTCCTAGGTCCTCAAGCGTTGTGTGTCACTTATACTCACCTTCTCCCCACGGTGAGCACAGACACTTCCCACACATTCCAGAATTGGCTGTACACTTACCTTTCATGCTTGACCTTCAACTTCTTGAGTGGCTTTAACTTGAGCAGGCTAATCAGCTTTTAATTGTTAGATTCCATGACCCCAGATTCACTTGCACAACCCATTTTGAAGTTAGTTTGTGGGATAAACTATTAAATAAGTTGGTTTTTAAAAAAAGGCAACAACCAAGATTTGTTAAGTGCATATGAGTGCAATGCCCATGGAGGTCAGAAGTGGGCAATGGATCCCCTGAAGCCAGAGTTACAGGTCATTTTGAGCCACTGGATGAGTGCTGGGACTAGAACTTTGATCTCTAAAAGAATAGGAGCAAGTGCTGTTAAGCACTGAGACTTCCAGCCCCTGGAATGATTATTTTGTCTTTAGCTATTTTTGAGATTATTTCAAAAGGTAGGTGTCTTCTGTCCATCTACATCCTGGTTGGCCTTGATTCCAGCACTGAGCAGTGTGATTCTAATGGGACTTGTGGACTCCTTTAATGCTGTTGAGATCTAAGAGACAGCTGCTTGTGGATGCCTTAAATGTATGAGAAAAGATACATTAAGATATGTAGATGTGTCCCCTAAACAAAGAACACAAGGAAATCTGTGATGTCACCTGGAGTCCCAGTGTTCCCTGAAGAAGGAAGTCCATCTTTGAGAGTCTTACAGCTGTTGGACGCTCAACTGTCACCTTCTTCTCACATTTATTCTGAACAAGCACAATCCATCCATCAGAGCTTAAAGAGTTTTCCAACAGTACATTGACCTTGAATGCGCCACATTGATTTTCAGTAACGCACCGCAAATAGGGTCGTTACGGAGTCACCCAACAGTGAACGTGGTTGGGAACAGATTTCTGAAATTCCGATAGGGTGCCACCTGCCTTGGATGATGGATCAGCATACTGTAAACCATCAATCCTTCTCAGGGGCTCGAAAACAGTGACACTTGAGTGAAATTCATCACCACACACACCTCCAGACCAAGCCTAAGGCCATCGCAGGGCTTTTCTGCCATTGCAGATCCTCTTGAGTAAAAGGTCTGTTTTGTTTGTAGTAGCATTTGTTTACTGAAATGCTTTCCTTGGAAGGACTCACTTGTGATGGTGACAGAGACGTAAGCACTACAGGGAATTATGTCTGCAAGCAAGGATTGAGCGATAGATAAAAAGCCTCCGTCTTAAGCTGCCAGAGGTTAACGCCAAGCAATTAAGGTGATTGTTTCTTAGACAGTATTGGACACGTGTACACACACAAAGGGGACATTAGCACAACCAGAAGAGAACAAAGCAAGATTAACCAATGCCAGGCCCCAAATCAAAATGCAGAATGAACCCATGTTCTTTCAAATTCTGGGTAATCATGAGGTATTTATTGCCTTACAAAGTAAAACATCCATGGTTTTTTTTGATGCCTCATGAGGCGTGCTTATAATAAATAAAGAGGTATTGTCAAGAACTGGAGAACTGTAGGAGGGATGCTAACTGTTCAATGCCATGGATTTGGAAATTGATGTCTGCTTTAAATAAGTGATGATGTGTTTGCTTACGTGATAGTAATTGTCACTTTCAAGGTATTTCCCATGAGCCATGTGTTACCCCAGGCATAGTGTAGGCATTCCACAAACTTCCTAAAGGTCCCCAGCATTAGGTTTGTCTTTACAACTCAGAAAAGAGAGGCTCAGAGGTCTTAGGGAAGTTCTTCAGTCTTGAACACTTATCCTCACAGAAAAGAGAAATCCTGTCTTTTCTCTTAGATTTCTGCTCTCCCAGACCTTCCACTATGGCCCACTGTCACTCAAGGAGCACAATAAATGGAACCATGGACATTTTGATATGCATCATGTGGTTCTCACATCCTCTCCCCACTCCAAGAGCTTAAGCTGGAGCAGATACTGCCTTAGTCCACAGCCCCAGGGGTTAACAGCTGTTGCTGGGTGCATGCAGTTTGCAGAGGTGGTTTTTGAGTTGCTAAGCTCATGATTACACTTCTATGATTATAAGCTCCTGGGAAGAGAGAAGGTGTCTGAAGGGTCTGAAGACTCTAATTGATGTTTGCTAACACACACCCAAGCCTATCATTCTTCCCTTCTCACTTCAGACAATCCAGCACTGGGCGCCCATGACCCTCTCCCATTAGACTCAGGGGTTGGTATGCAGCCAAGTAGGACCTGCAGTGATGATAGGTGAGGCCCACCACAGGTCAAAACCCAGCCCACCCTCCTTATGGGAAGGCTCAGGAAATGCTCACCTTGCTCCTTTGATAATTGAGTCCTTCATTGGTGGGAATCCAGTGTCTGCAACCTATATGAGCCCCATGGTGAGACACTGCTTATTCCTCTCTGACTGACTTGTTTTCAGGAGACACCATGTTTTAGACCCAGAACATACCATCAACCATTCATTCATTCTTCACCTCAATCTCTACTCTATCCCAAATTCAAGTTTGGATCCCTGAGGCATCCAGATGCCTCTAGGTCAGAGGTTCTCAACGGTCAAATGACTGCATATCAGATATTTACAGTATGATTCACAACAGTAGCGAAAATTATAGTTAAGCTATAGTAACGAAAATAATTTTATGGTTGAGGATCTTAGCATTAGGAAGGTTGATAACCACTGCTCTTGACAATGAGGTTTGGTGGAGATGGTGTCCTATCTGATTTTTAGCTTTAGTACCAAAAGTAAAACTTTGTATGCAAAAGACACACAATAGTTGCTCTTTGAAAGAGAAACTGCTAACAGAGAGACCTTGTCCACCCATTCTTCCACTTTGCAAAGGCTATGAAGCTGAGGGACAACAATTATAACAGTGATTCTTTACTTGTCCCTGGCTGTGATTAAATATCTAATATGAAGCAACTAGAAATGAAGGCTTAACTTTGGCCTATGTTTCAGGGTATAGGCCACCATGGTGGGGAAGTTGTAGTAACAGGAGCTGGAGACAGCTGGCCGCAATACACCCGCATTCTGGAAATGGAGAGACATGGATGTTGGGGCTTTGCTCACTTTCTCATTTTTTTTAATACAGTCTGGGGTCCCAGTCAATTGGAGGGTGTAGCCTGCCATCAGGTTGGGTCTCCCCTCAGTAGTTAAACCTTTCTGGAAATGCACTCATCGGTACTCTAAGAAGTATTTCCATGGTGACTCTAAATCCAATCAAGCTGACAGTGAAGACTAACCATCACATGGCCTTTGGATGAGGGAGCTTTCTTGGGATTTGTGGCCTCATGACGAGACAAATACAGCTGCTACAATGTCCCATGTTCCTGTCACACACAGAGAAGAATTTCCCAAATACTCTCTAAAAGGCATAATTATTCATTAATAAATGGATGAACCAACATCTATCTCTTGAATGAACATGAGAGGTGAATGAGTACTGTCAGCAATTAACTAGTTGCTGAGTAAATGGATGGACAGTTATTTCTTGAATGACAAGACATGACATGGCTGTGTTAACTTTCCCACACTGGTAGGAATTCAAGCTGAACTGATACAGCAGACAACTTTGAATTTAAACTTGTCAACATGTGTTCAAGCTGCCTAACAGTCTACACCTTCCAAATGCACTGTTGCTAGAACTCATTGAACAGAATCTGTTTTCAGAATTCCAAAATATTCCCTGCACTTCCACTCTCTGTGTTTGAAGATAAACCTCCCACTCTCTCTTCAGTGTCATTTCTGAGTGACCAGAAGAGTGGTATCCCGACTGGTGGGCATACTGTGTGTGCTCAGGAATGAATGGGGCTGCATAAAGATCAATTCCAGGAGCCATCAGTATTCACAAAGGAAACCCAATACATGACAAATGTGATTAGAAACAACTGTCAAATAATGACAAATAAGTTCTAATAAAAACAGACACAATCTTCACAATTACTTGCAAGGCGGGTATTTATCAAGCAGAGCAAGATTAAAAATGACCATATCGCATTAAAGACACCCAGCTGATGGAATTTTAAATATGCAGCTGGGCTCTTTCCCTTTGCTCATGTCTCCTGCCTGGCCCGGCTCCTTGCAGAGAAATGGGGTGGAGTGAATTTAAACAAAGAGCGTTTTAATATGCCCAGGAGTGTTAGCTCAAGAGTTTGACTGTGCTGAAAAGTGAGACCACAGTGTGGAGGCAAGTGGGAGAGATGAAGGCAACTCAGGTCCCGATTGTGGGACACACAATGGAGGGACACACATGGGAAGAGATACTACAGGGGCTGATACTCCAAGAAGGCAATGATCCCCAATGAGGAAATCTAGACGGATTGAAATATAAGGACAGGGCAGTGATGATTAGGAAGCGCTGCTAATTCCTGAGTGGTTCGGCTCTCTTTCAAAGACTTTAAGGAAATTTATTCTTTTATTTTGTCATTTATGATGACAAAGTTATGAATATGAGAACCCATATACAATTCTAAAAATTGAAGGGAACTGCTATTGTTGGCAGTTATTAATGCTCTGTCTACAGAGCTAGCCAAGGTGTGGGTTTTGTGAGGCCTAAGACTAATCTACATTGGAGTCTTTCTTTAAGAAAAATTATGTAAAATTATGTTTGATAGTAAGTATTTATTTATAAAGAAAGGATGTCAAAATTTAACCGTTATTCTGTTGAAAAATCTTTTCTAATAAATAGTATTGAATAAATACTTCCAAAGTGTTAGAAATGGGCTAAGCAGAAGAAATGTCTCAAAAGTGAAGCTTAGCATATTATCAATGAATTTCTTATGTGTTTGGAACTGTGTATTTAATGCCATTTCATATTCCTAGAAAACAATGCAAACTTTTTGCCATTTTGTACACCAAAGCCTATAGCTCAAAGAGGTTAAATCACTGACCTATTATTAATATAGACACAGAATTTGAACTTTGCCTAAACATTAAAGGTGACAATCTGTGTACTTTGTCACATGGTGTCTGTCCATGTTAGCTTTAACTGTCAACTTTACACACTTTAGTATTATCTGAGAAGAAAGACTCCTCTGAGAAATGAAGTAGATCAGAATAAACTTTGGGGGATTGTATTGATTATTAATTAACACAGGAGAGCCCAGCCTCTGGGCTGTCCCCTCCCTCAGTAGGGGGCTACGGGTTGTGTTAGAAAGATAGTTGAGCATTATTTAGCATGGGAGGAAGCTAGCTAGCATCCTCCTTGATGGTCCCTGCTTCACTTCCTTGGTCCAGAGTAAATTTCCTAGTCAAAAACAGCTGTATGTAATAGCAAGCTGTCACATCTTCAGGTTTCTGCCTTACTTCTCTCCGTAATGGAGTATGAACTGGAAGTAGAAAATGAAATAAATTCTTTCTTGCCCAAGTGTCTTTTGGGTTTGAGTGTTTTAAACAGCAACAGAAAGCAAAGTAAAGCAATATCCAAGTGAAAAGATAAATATTCCATTTCCTAGGAAGCAATCTGGAGAATTCAGAATTTAGATACATCAGGCTCAGTATAAATTAGTAGAGATTGGCCTCGGTTAAAATAAAGGAAGGGTGGCAGAGAGAGGACCCAGAAATGAGGAAGGAAGGAAAGGAGGACAGCCATGCCATCGTCTGTCAATTATTTGGTTTTCGGTGACATAATGTCATAAAGAGGGAAGCTGACAGGCCTTATACACTTTAAAGAAAAAGCATGCACCAAGAGCCAAGTTGTCCTTATGCCTCAGAGGTTGACTATTGCCTATGGTGGCAGTCCACCTATGACCTTTCTTATTACAGTGATCTTTTGTCTAATGGCCAACACCCTTTGGTACCAGGGCCTTTTACTTGTCCAGAACTCACTCCCATTTCTCTTTAACCCAAACTGTGGTTATTTGTAACTATTTGTTTTCTTTCAGAATAAGAGAAAGATGGGTGAGGAGTTACATGAGTTTTGATCCATAGGTCAGAAAATTATTTTCCCAACCTCATTGACTAGGTAATTTCAACATCGTTTTTACATTAAACCAAAGTAATCTAATTTATACAGTTTTTTTTTTTTAAGAAACAAAGATTTAGATTTTGTACTTTTTAGGAGATGTGGTTACTATGAAAGAAAGATGGTGTGTTAAATATTTTCTCTTGTGGCTTGAATGTGACATGTCTTCCAGAGATTCATGTAGCTAAATACTTCCACACTCAGCTGGTGACACCCTTTGGAATTTCATGGAAGCTTTAGGACCTAATGTATAGGTGGCAGACACAGGCTACTTGGGACGTATTTTTGAGGGGGTCTGGCCTACTTCATGTTCTACCCTAGTCCTCTGCTTCTTGAGGAGATATGAAGGGCCCTAGCATACTCTTCTGCCATCAGGAGCTTCCACACCAGGATGGACTGTGTCCTCTCAAAGTGTAAGCCAAAACAAATCTTTCCTCCTCTAAGTTGCTTCTTCCAGGTCTTTGGTCACAACAATAAGATAAGTGGCCTTATATGCTTAAAAAGAAAAGAAAAATAGGAGGGAAATTAGAAGACAATTAATGGAACCTGAGGGGATGAGGTTTTGGTCAGGTCAGTAGCTCTGATCCCAGAGGGATGCAAGTTGGTCTCTTTTACCTCAGGATAATTCTGTTTCTTCTTAAGTCAGGCCCTTGTGTGCTCTTGTTGGCAGAGTTCTCATCAAAAAGAACTGGGAGTTATGGGTATGCCAATTTCCCTGATTTAATCACACACACACACACACACACACACACACACACACACACACACACACCATGAACATGGATTAGGCCTCCCAGAAGGTGTAATTATTGTGTGTCAATTAAAATTAAAATCAAACTTAGATTTCAAAAGAAAGGCTTAGCTGACCCAAACACAGTTGATCACTTAACACAATATTTCTAGGTTCCTCTGTGTGGCTTGGTATCTGGCCTTTGTTGATACAGCTCACCACTAGGGTGTGGTCTCAAACCAACCAGAACTACAGAACAATCATAAAGTTTTGTAGCTCAGTATCCTACAAGGTAGAATAATAAGCCCATCTTAAGCTCCCGTGTATTAGACTGTACTGTATTAATTCACTGATTTGTTGACTGCTCAAAACTGTTTAACAAACATGGATTGTGTTTTTATGAGACAGTGAACTTTTTCTGCATCCAAGTCTAAACTTAATTGTAGACATGCTGGTGAATAATCTGGGAGGTTACCCAACAAGCATATTCAATAATCAGCTTCAGCACAAGGACTCAAAGAGGTGATCCATCTCACCAAAATCAAAGGTTTATACTCTCTTCAGTTTCGCCACACAAAGGGTATGGAGCAATTTTTGAGACCAGAATTGGAGTAGAAACAGGAAAGTCATCAGGCTTGTCTTCATCAGGCAGCTTCTCTTCCTCTTTCCTACATCATCATGTCTTCTCCATGGGACCATGCCATCAGCCTACACATGTCTATCACCTCCCACCTCAAAAGCAAATCCCTAGTGGCTCATATTTTGATTGCTGGCCCACATCTCTGCCCACCCCTTCTCTACTTCTTGATCTGTCTAATTCATTACATTTGGGCTTTCACACCTAGCATTTAATTCCAACTATTCTTACCATGGCCTCCACATTGCAAAGCCATGGACAATTCCCAATCTCCATTTCAATGGGCCTATTGACAGTCTTCCGTTCAAGTGGCCATTTCTTCCTTGTTTCTTGACTTCCAGAGACCTCCTTTGAGATCCTTCTCTGACTTCACTAAGACACTCAGTTTTAGTGTCTTTCATTAAACTCTTCTCATTTGTTTCCTTTTCCCTTTTCTCCTCCTCCTTCTCCACTCTCTTTCTCCTTCTCTGCTCCTTCTTTCTCCTGGTGTATATGTGAGTGCATGTGAAGGCTTTGCAATGCTATCCCCTACACTGAATGAGTGCTTTGGTTGTGTCATATGCATACTGCATGGCTTATCCTCTCTCTCTCTCTCTCTCTCTCTTCTCTCTCTCTCTCTCTCTCTCTCTCTCTGTGTGTGTGTGTGTGTGTGTGTGTACATGTGTATGCACATGCATGTGGAGAATAGAAGTCCATGTTGAGTAGCTATCACTCTCTACCTTGTTTTACAAAATGTTCTTTCACTGAACCTGGAGCTCACTGATTGGTTATACTGGCTGTCCATTGATTTCTAGAGATCTATTCGTGTTCAACATGGTGGTAGTTCTCCACCTTTATCTTAAAGGCAGAATCATTAGAATAGTCTTTTTCTGATAGCATATATTGGCTCCCCTTCCCCTTATCTTTATTTAACATCATCTGCTTTCTCTTTAGCATTCACTACCACCTATGGTACTCTTCTTTTTTTTTGTTTCAAATCCTTTCCCTTCTAGAATATATCTTCTATGGCAGCAATGATAGTCTCAGAAGTTAAATTGCCTCTGTCCTGTTTAGTGTCTTTGCTCTGACATGAATTATTTTCTTTCTAAATATTTGTTGAAGTAATGATTTTAACTGAATTCATGAATGGATGCATTGGATGCATCCATTATTGGATGCATCTAATTATTTTGGCCTTCTTTGTAGAACACACCAACCAATCAGGTTGGAGAGAAATGAGTGGGGATCAAGGAAAATGGGGTGCAGGTAACAAAGATTCCCTGTGAAGACAAGGTGTGTTATTACCCACCATCACTGATCTTTGTGTTATTATGAGCCCAGTATAAGGTCATCGAAGCGACAGCAAAACGTCACCTGGAAATGTCATTGCATAGAGTATTGAAGTGTGGAATTGCTCATTAAGTGGATATGGGAGGCTGGGTGACCAAGGCCAAGGTCAGCAGATGAGCTGCCTGCCTGTCTGGCTGCTTTGTGTGAGCTTCCTGTTTTCCAGAAACTCTGTGACCAGTCATTGTCCTTTCCTAGTGGGAGAACTTTCTGTCTCCATATAGAAGGACATACAAAAAGAGGAAAATTAAAGACTCATGGCCCAAGCTGAAATGGCTGGAAATAGCATGACAGCTCAGTAAGAACAGAGGTCTAGGAATGAGAGAGAAATGTATGACCCCCAAGATGGAGCCTCGGGATTGGCATTACAAACCTGTACTGTGATGAACTCATGTGCCACACGAGAATGTTATAAAATACCCACACTACAGAATTTTTACAGTGATGAGCTGTCAAAAAAATCTTGACTGATGCCAAAAGTACTGCTGCTAATAGGTAAATGGTTATGGTAGTTGTTGCAATAGGAAGAGGAACGGGGGTGGGGGGAGGAGGAGGGATAGCTTGCCCGTGATGGTTACGGTTTTAGTGTAAGAGCTGGAAGAGGAAGGTAGCAGTAAGGATAGAGTAGGAGCAGTCAGTCATAGGAGGAGTTATAGAAGAAGAATTCAGCAAAGAAATCAGAGAAAGATCCCCAAGAAGATTAAGTAACATCAAAAAAAAAAAAAAATGAACACCTGCAGAGAATGCCGCCAATAGGCCCAGGGAGATGAAGACCTCCCATTGCTTTGCAACATGGAAGCCATTAACAGAATGACAGCATAGTACAGTAGTCAGCACAAGGAGGAGGGGAGAGAGCTAACAGTGATATGTGATAATGGTGGTGACAGTCATAGTGAAAACAAAAGTCATATGGCAATGGTGGTGGAAATGGACGTGGAAGAACTTGGAGTGGCCACAGGCGGTGGTGGTGATTGTTTTGCTCCTAGTATGAGGAGCAGGAATCATAGTAGGGTAGCCAAATGAATGACGTTGGCTTGTTGAACACAGATTTGGGTCTCAGCAAACAGCATACTTCAATAAGAAAGTCATTGCATGGACTTCTTCTTCTTCTTCTTCTTCTTCTTCTTCTTCTTCTTCTTCTTCTTCTTCTTCTTCTTCTTCTTCTTCTTCTTCTTCTTCTCCTTCTCCTTCTCCTTCTCCTTCTCCTTCTCCTTCTCCTTCTCCTTCTCCTTCTCCTTCTCCTTCTCCTTCTCCTTCTTCTTCTTCTTCTTCTTCTTCTTTTCCTTTACTGGAAGAGTTACAAACTAAATTGTGCCTGTGTGTCTGCCCTTAAGTGCACATGTGAGGGTCACTTCTACCGAGCTAGCTCAGTGGTACAGCACTTGCCTCGCATGCCTGGGTTTGATTCCTAGCACCCACATGGCAGCTCATGTAACTCCAGTTCTGAAGGACCCCACACCCTTTTCTGGCTTCTGTGGGTTCTAAGCATGCATAAGGTGCACAGTCATTCATGCAAGCATATACATAAAACAATAAAGTGAAAAATCACAAAATAAGTAAAGCAAGAAATTAACCTCTATGTTTCTCAGTTTTATCATAAAATATGGAAAATTGCAGCTGTGTAATTGTTCAGTTGGAACCTCTAGTTCACCCCTGCTCAATGTAGAAAGAAAGCTCCATTCCCACCCCCCCTCTCTCTTCAAACCCTGCCCACTCAGAGAGCCTTCAAACAAAGGAAAGGCACCAAAAGCCTAGTTTTGCATTCTTGGTGGCTACTGCAGCTTCCTCCTCTGAAGTTGCCAGCTGCCCAAGTCCCGGCCTAAGTGCTCAGTTTTTGACCATACTTGGGCACAAATCCAGCTTGTGGTGAATGCATCATCACCCCTCACCTACAACCTATAAAATCTCCCTGATTTCATGTGTGGGCACAGCTTCTCTGGCCTTGATCTCTGGGACTGGAGAACCCACCTGGGAGTTGCTTTGCTCAAATAAACCTGTTGTTATACTTTTTCAATTCAGCTCGATCAGGCTTACTGTGTCAGTGGAGAAAATTGTGAATCAATCTACCTCAAGACCCAGCCATATCACTCTTGGGCATATACCCAAGGAATGCTCAATTATATCACAAACATACATGCTCAACTATGTTCATAGCAGCACTATTTGTAATAGCCAGAACCTGGAAATAACCTAGATGCCTGCCAACTGAAGAATGGATTAAGAAAATGTGGTACATATACACAATGGAGTACTACTCAGCAGAGAAAAAAATGACAGCATGAAATTTGCAGACGAATGGATGGAACTAGGAAATATCATCATGAGCGAGGTAACCCAAACCCATAAGGACAAACATGGGTTTGATACCCATGCTATTTCTCTCATACTAGATATAAAGCAAAGAATAATGAGACTGCAACCCACAGAACCAGGGAGGCGACATGGCAGGGGGGACCCTAGGATGACTGTGGCTTATAATAAGTTTTGGCATTGCATAGACTTCTAAAGAACAAAAAAGTCATAACCCAAGGCATTTTCCAAATATATTGGTGAGGATATTAGGCGGGTGGCCTAGAGCAAAGCATGGGAAATTCTGCTGCTATAGGCTTTAGATGCTGACTGATGCCATTCTTAATTTGGGGGGTTTGAAGAAGTAAGAAGTTTGTTAATGGTTATCACTGATAGTCAAAAGGGAATTGTGTCAGCCACAAGGATGGACAATGCCTGGCTGTTAAGGGGACTACAGACAGCCCTAGATCATTGAATTCTGGTTCTATAACATTGCAACTCTCCAGACATTCTGAAGTTCTAATCTTTAGCATAGATTTGGCTCCACAACCGCAGGCATTTCAGTTCACATAGTTACTAGAGCAGGTGAAGAGTGGATTTTAATGGGGTGGCTCTGGTGACAGCCCCTGAAAGAGGGGGAGGGGTAAGAGGAAGGCGAGGAGAAGATAGAGGAGTATAAGGAGGGGGATTCAAAAGAGCAGAGACCTGGGAATGAGAGAGGAGAAGGAGGAGAAGAAGGAAGAGGAGGAGCCGGGGTAGGACAAGAATGGTTGTATGGCGATGATGGTAGCTGTGATAGCGGGTAGAAGTACTAACAGTCTCAGTAAAAGGAGTTAAATCATAAACCTGTACTAACAATGATTGGAAGGCAAGGAGCTATTGCAGACTGTAGACAAAACAATGTAAACACAGCAGGGAGATAAGTTGTGACTTCCGATAAAAATCGGGTCCTTGACTTGTGTGTATGTGTGTCCCTGTATATGTAGCTATGTATGCACAAATGTGTGCCAATGTGGGTATGTGTGTACAAATGTGTGACTATGTCTCTGGAGCCAATGGCCAACTTCAGGAGCTGTACCTCAGGTGTCATCCACCTGGTTTTCTGAAGCAAGGTTACCATTGACTTATGAATCACCACTTCATCAGGGCTGGTTGGCCAAGGAGCCCTGGGGATCTGCTTGTGTCTGCCTCCCCAGGGCAGGGATTACAAGTGTGCACCATCAGGACTGGCGTTTACATGGCAAGCCCTTCACTGATCTGTTTTTGTTTTGTTTTGGTTTTGTTGTTACTGCTTGTTTGTCTGTTTCTGGGATTACAGGTGTGCTCCACCCCACCAAGCTTGATCAGTAGAAATTATGCCTCACTAACGCCTCCAGGAGCAGAGATGGCATGGGTGAGGCAGTCGCTGTAGTCTGCTCCTCTGCATCTGGAATGACCACAGTCAAATTCTAACAGGGGCAGCATTTTAGCATTTGTATTGGACTTACTCTCTGGGTATTTTACTGTGCACACTGTGTACTGATTTGTCACTTTTTTAGGGTAAGATTATGTCTCTGAGTAAGCTGATTAGTGTTAGACTGATTGTTTTAAAATAACTCATGCGGCATCTGAATTTATTTACATACATGATATTGCCTTCTATAAACACAGCTGTATGAGCAAGAAAATTCGACGGTATTTTAGGAAGTTAAGCCAACAGTTTAGCTGTAATGAAGGCTGCCTTCTCATTCTGCTTTCTCTCTATTTCCTTTTCTTTCTGGACTGTTTTTCCACAAGTGTTGGGCTTGAAGACTTGTGTCCCAAAGGGTCTCACAAAGTGAGAGAAATACAGAATATCCATCAAGAGAAGGTGAAGTGTGCCAGTGAAGGAGGTGGCTGGTCCTGGTCTCAATGTTACGAGGGCACGTGGAATTTCATTCTGCATGGAAACCATGAGGGTATTAGGGCCATTTCCAACTCTGTGTAGTGCAATACTTTTCTTATTTTATGGATTCCATATGAATTTGCTGAATATGATTCTGTGTTGTACAGCTATGAGTTAGACACCGAGTATCCAATAATAAGTGATGATAACCCTGTCTCTGTGAACTTTACAGTCTCCTAATACGTGAATCTATAAGTATGTGTCCATATATGTAGGGTGTGTGTGTGTGTGTGTTTGTGTTTGTGTGTGTATATGTGCGTATGTATGTTTAATTTGACATATGTTGTGTGTGTTCAGTCTGAAATATGGAGTATGAGTGTGGATATGTGAGTGTGTGCTCAGTCTGACTTGTGGGGTATGTGTGTGTGTGTGTGTGTGTGTGTGTGTGTGTGTGTGTGGTGTGTCTGTGTGTGTGTGTCTGTGTGTGCTCAGTCTGATTAAAGACTGGCCACCTGCTTATAACTTGGTGAAGAACCTGCTTCTTGGTCCATTGATCCCCAGTTTTTTGTCTCATTCTTTTATTGACCATTAATCTTGTTGTATTCTTTCCTTGCTTCAGCCCCCTTTGATAATTTATTCTTCTAATTTATTCAGGTAGATCACTGACTTAAAGTTCATTTTTAAATTTAGTATCTGTAGTAACTTTTTTTGAGAATTTCAATGTGTTTTGATCATATCCACCTCCACTCCTCTCCAACTCTTCGCAGATCTATCCTCTCCCTCCCTCCCTTCGTAACTGTATGTCCACTATTACCCACTGAGTACAGCTTGCCTGCCTCTGTCTGCATAGGTGTGGTATCAGCCATTGGTGCATGGTCAACTCACCAAGGGCTATGCCCTTAGAGGAAACTGATGCTCCCTCTCCCAGAAGCCGCCAGCTGTCTATAGATCCTCAGCTAGAGGTGAGAGCTCATGAACCTCTTCCCAATTTCATGCCAGAAGACAACTTTTTCTTGGTAATAAAATGTGTGTATAATTTCCCTTCTGAGTATTGCTTAAGCTGAATCTCACGGGTTCTGATACAAGTTTTTCCTTCAAAATGTTGTCCAAACCCATGATCTTTTTATTTGAGTGATGAATTATCAATGATTGTAGTTCAACTTTTGAATGTCCAAGGATTTTCTGCTTATTCATCTATTATTGATTACTCATTAAATTCTGTGTGGTTAGTGAATATATTTTATGTGATTTCAGTTGTCTTATATGTATCAAGCCTTTTATGTCACAGAACATAATTTATGTTGTTTAACATGTAAGAGGCATTGAGAAAACAGTGTGTGTTGTGCTATCAGTGGCAGGAGCAGGCCATACATGTAGCATTGGTTTATCATGTTGAGTGTTCTGCATTCTCCCAGGTTTTCTGTTGGTTCTTCCTGAGGTAGGGATCTAGAAATCTCTAAATAGCATTGTGGATATTTCTTCACTTCAGTTATATGGTACTTTGGTTCGTGAAGTTGTAATATCGTAGGTTTACACACACACTTAGCATTGTTACATCTTCTTGATAAAGTGAGACTCTTTAAAACTCATTATATCTAACAATGGGTTTCATCCATGTCTATGACACATTTTCAGGGTGTGCACCTCCATTACCATCTTATATCCCTCCCACTGACCCCCTTTTATTTGCTCCCGTGTGTGTGTGTGTGTGTGTGTGTGTGTGTGTGTGAGAGAGAGAGAGAGAGAGAGATGCGTGGTGTGTGTGTGTGTATGTGTGTGAGATGTGTGTGGTGTGTGTGTAGTATGTGTGTGTAGTGTGAGTGTGATGTGTGTGTGTGGTGTGTGTGTATGTGAGTGTGTGTGTGATGTGTGTGTGTGTGGTGCATGTGGTGTGTGTGGTATATGTATGTGTGATGTGTGTGTGTGTGATGTGTATGTGGTATGTGTGTGTGTGGTGTGTGTGTGTGGTTGTGTGTGTGTGTGGTGTGTCCCAATAGACACTCTCTGATCATATGAAATATCCGTTCTTTTTATCTCTGGTAACATTCCTTGCCCTTAGACTTCCCAGCAATCCCTTTCCTATCTCCTTGGCTCCCGCAGCTCTTTGAGGAATGACTGTGAACGGACACTGAAATGAACACATTCATTCACATTCTTCCACTCATTTATCCTTATGAGGACCCAAGCATGAGTACCGTAGCACTGTCAACGCTGTCCTTATTTTACGGATGGAGTCTTTGGGTCTCAGAGAGTTTGCATGCATTTCTGAGAGATACAAAGCTAGTAGCCGGAGAGATGGGGCATCTACCCTGGACTGATGGCAACCACCTTCACTAAATGATTTCTTTACATCCCTCTTTTCCACCCAGAAAACTCATACACTGATTAAGCTATTCCTTCGTAACTAGCAAATAAGTTCTGGGATCACTGAAAGCTTCCTGTGGGTAACCGGTGCACACGCACACCCTGACTGGCACATAGGCATCCAGCAACTCTTTGTTGAATGAGCAAACCCATGAATGTTTATTCAGCACCTCTAAGTGCCTGTAGACTTTTTATGTATGATAAGGGAGTATATCCAAGTACATAATTTCATACTCAAACATATATAAATTATACGAGGCACAGGTGTATGTCTAAAATATATTTTGGCACCGCACGAAAGAAAGCTTTTTAGAGTCGGAAGGAGAGCCCGTGGCACAGATCTGGATCTGCCTGTCTTCCCACCTGCTGAGAGACTTCATGTACTTTTGCAAAGAGGCAAAAGTGAATATATGTCCGATCTTGGAATGAACTATCCCATTAAACTATGGTCGCTTCTTCCTCCTCCCCACACCCTCCCCTGACTCACACCCCCACCCTACCCAGCTTAGCCTATCATTAGCCGCTATCTGGAATTGACAGTAGAGTAATTTGAACTCTGACTCCCCAGGGCCTATTCTTTTACTTCCTGCTGTAGGAATACGGTGTGTATTGATTAGATATCAGACTGTAATGGGCTTCCAATCTCTCTGCCTTAAGATATATGATGGAGATGACAGGAAGCAGATAGCCGGTTACTACTTGTAAATAGTCCTGCTTGAGCAAAATGGTTGGTAACCGCTTCGCTGCCGTATGTACTCCAAAGCTGCTTTATGGCATGGGAAAGAAAATCGTGGGATTCTCTTGTCCAGTACAGCCACTGCCCCAGATGGTCTTCCCTTGGAAAACTGTGCATAGTTAAACTCAGAGTTACCTGGAGAAGTGCTATTCTTGTTGCTCAGAGACTAAACCAATTTCATCTCCAGCCAGCTCCTACCTGCATGACCGAGGGAAAAGCAGGTGGGCTAGAGGCTGAGCATAGGCTCTTTGCCCCTGAGCAAGAGCTGAAGCCATTCACTCACAAAGCCTCGATTTCCATATCTGTGTAATGGGAAAAGTACTACCACTTCCCAGGTTCCTGTAAGGCCTAAGTGAAAATGTTAACACAGTGGCCTTTGCATGGTAATTCCTGTTCCTTCTCCTTAGTTCCACACTTTTCCAAACACAAGCTTCCTCTTGGATGGAATCAGTTCTTGGAAGAGGCAGTCTCTCAACTGTGTCTCCTTGGGTAGCTCTGTGCAGCCCTTTGAGAGTGCATGGTGGTGGTATTCATTGACAGGTAGGCTGAAGGTTCCAGTTGACATGGACTTTCTCAGGTCCTAGAGGTTGCTTATGGCAGCCAGGACCCAGGCTTGACTAATCATCCTGTGTGAGGTCGGCCTGGGTTTATTTTCTGTGTCTTGTCTACTTGTTTGAGTAGAGATAGCCTTGGTTTGAGTTCCGAGCTTAATATCTGCAGGAGGAAATCCAAAGTGGACTGAGCCACCTTTTTTCTCCTGGTGCTTCTGCAGAAGCCAGGGGAACCTGCTGTCTCCCTCCTTGGTGTGGATTTGATTTTGCCAGGTAGGAGTTACTTTCATTGGGTCTTCATTTTCTTTTTCTTAGAATAACAATGACAGTAAAGCAAACTGAACAGTGGTTCCAGCAGGATTCCAAGTGAAGACCATGAACTTTTAGAGGGAATGAAATGTGAGGTTATACATTTTTAATTACACCGGACTTAAAGCTCATATTCATTTATTACCAGCGATATCAGCCACTTATCTACCACTTCTCTCATCTTTACCCTGCAAACAGACATGACCCTGGTCAAGGAAGATAAATGGAGAATTAAAAATGGCTGCCATCTGGGAATTGATTGGAAAACAGGAGAAAAAGCCAGGGCTGCAGGTTAATCCTGGGCTCTTCCCAATCTTTCAACTGCTCCCACATCTGTGAGTGCAGAAAAGACCCAGTGGCCCCCACTTCCCTCTTTGCTAACGTTTCCTTATTGTTCCTTCCTCCTCTGTCCCTGTTAGGGTGAGGGGATCAATAAAGTCAGCTTTGAGAGAGGAAGGAGCAGCCTTCAGCCTGGTATCAGATGCCACATCCGTGCAGCACGTGGAGAGGGCCCAGTGTGCTTTGAGTGCACGTCCCCAAAACACTGAATTCATATTATTGACTTCATCAGCATTGTCCTCCTGGAGGTTGCTCTTAATTAGCTCAAGAGAGGACTGAGGAAGGGAACTGTGACTGTCACCTTCAGTACAGAGAGATCTGGCCAGGAAGGTCATCCAGATGCAAAAAATGATGGGCATCCATCGCTGAGTACCTTATACACACCAGCACCTGTGCTACATTTGAGATAGCCCATACCTCATGGCATCCTCAAGAGGCTCTGGTTGCTGCTGTCCTGAAGATGAGCACCACTGAGACATGAGGATAAATGGAATCTTGATGCCATCTATTTGGTGGGTGATTGCAAAAGGTTTCGCACACTGGCCTTTGTGGCTTCCCAAAGAAGCCCAACTCTGACTCATCACCATGCCCAGCTACCAGCAAGTAACAGAAAATAAAGAAGAGTGCAAAAGAAGGTCCTTTAATCCTGTCCTTCAGTGTTCAATTTCAGAAACAAATGCAGAGAAGGAGAATGACTGTGAATGTCACACAGTAGAGCTTGACCCAAGACTATCATTCCTTTGGACAAAGACACAGCACACTTTCCTTTATCCTAGCCTCTCATGTCAGATCTCAACAGGAAATGTTCCTCTCTGCAATGCCTCAGCCGGTGAGGGCTGGAGAAATGAAAAGACAGGAGGTTGACTCATTAGATCTCATGGGGTTGTTTTATTTATTCAACAGATCTTTGTTGAATACCTACTATACACAAACAAGACCAAGTTTAAGTACTGAGATTTCAAGCGCACGTGTGTGTGCGCATTCACAGAAGCACATATTTGTGTGTGCCCATGTAGAGGCCAAAGCCTGACATTAGATTCATATCCTCCCTGTGTGTCTCTGTCTCTCTCTTTCTCTCAGTCTGTGTCTATCCATCTGTCTCTGTTTCTTACTACAATGCCTCTCCAAAATAAACAAAAGAAAACAGAAACCCTGGAGATAATTCTGAGTGGTGAGCTCCACGGATCATCCTCTCAACTCTCTTCAGGATTGGGTCACACCACTGCATCTTACTTTCACGTGAATGCTGGGGATTTGGACTCAAATCCTCATACTTGTGCAGCAAACACTTTATGCACTGAGCCATCTCCTTATCCCTGTTTTCCCTCCCCCTTTCTCTCCAATAGCTGCTCCCAAAATAAGTTTGGGCTGCAAAATAGAACAAGGTAAATATGATTTTTTTAAAGTACCAACAGTGTAACCATGTGTAGACACTCAATGCAAATTGAAACAGCCAAACATTTGCTTCAGAATTCACCTTGATCACCCAGTATATTTTGTGCAATATTGAAGTAATCACGCTTTTTTTCTAATTTCACTAGTCCTAAAAATAAAAATGAAAACAAACTAAAATGAGAACACCTCTGAATTGAGATATTCTTGCTTTGAAGCAAAGTGCTGAGATTTTTAGAGAAGAAGGGCTAAACAGTGCTCACGTTTACAGAATGCTGACTCTAGCTGGGCCAGGCACTCCATAGACATGACTTCATTTAATCCCCTCAAAACCCCTGCAAGGTGTGTTATTATCTCCATTTTACAGATGGGGAAGCTAAAAGTGTAATGGCTTGTCATTAAGACTCATAGCCAGACAGCAGGCATGGTCCAATTAACTGCAGAGCTGACACTTTGAAAGTCACCTCTCTACATACAGGAGGTAGTGAGGGTCTTCTCATAGTGATAAAACCACAAAGATGGAAATACTTATTTCCTGTGTGCTGAGCACTCACAGTGCCATGTGAGATGTGGAGTGAATTCAAGGTGTGATCCTATTTGGTCCTCACTAAAACACTATGGACAGAGCATTTTGTTTTCTTTATCTTACATACGAGAAAATGAAAGTCCTGAAGCTGTCCAGCATCCCAGATTCCAGATTCCAGCTCTATAAGGTCAATCCTTGGCTCTATAGTATTTCTGTGTGTGTGTGTGTGTGTGTGTGTGTGTGTGTATTTCAAATCTGTGTGGGCACACAAGCATATGTGTATATGTGCCTATGACTCAACATTATTATGTCAAAAATCACCTATTATCACTCTTCAGCCTTATTAAGTCAGGATAGCAAACCTAAAACTTCTGATGTGTTTGGCCTTGCCAGTCCGCCAGTTCTGGGAATCGCCTCTCCACTTTTTGGGGCATGAATCACTACATCATTGGATCACCCAGCATTTACAAGATTCTGGAGATCCAAACTCTGGTCCTCACAGATCTATCTCCCCAGCACTCCTGTACTCTTGATAATTACCCCACATGGCCTTTCCTGGAAGAGAGAATAGCTATTCTGCAAGGGTTAAGTTTCATAATTACAATTTCAGGTACAGTTTTGTGTACTAGGTCAAATAGTACCAGAAGGATTACAAGTGGGAGTGGAAAGTAAATATAACAAACGCATAATGAAACAGGAGAGTTTAGATACTTCAAACAGGACAGTTCTATCCACGGCAGGTGATGCGGATGGTTCAAGCAGAGAGGAACTGGTCATGATGATGTTTTCTCTGTTCAGCTGGTGAATTTCTCCTTGAGTGAGCATGGTGATGCTCCTTCCCCAAAGACACTTCTCTGTAAAGAAGTCTGAGCAGAGCTCTTATGTTCACAGTGAACACTGTACATTTCTTGCCTATCAAGGCTGTTCCTAAGTATGGAGAACCCTTGATCCAAGATCACTGAGTATTCCTCAGATTTTCAGTCTGAGTTGCGAAATATTAGCTCCCAATCTGTCTGCTTATGTGGCTTTCCTGAGCTTCCAGAAAGTTCTCTGAGTACCCATTTCCTCTTTATCCTCTGTGCTAAGGTCCATAGGTTCTTGGCTGCAGGGCATGTTGAACTTTTCTTTCCTCCTGTTTGTCTTACTCGTAAATAAATCTCACAGGTCACTCTTAAGCAGGATGGTCAGCTTCTCCTCGTGGATGCTAATAGTCAATTCACAAACATCATTTCTAACCCCATGGAGGCTGAACCACTAAGCTGAAGGTCAGACTCAGTAAGGATATCACATCCATGTTCATCATCTATGCATCATAAACCCCTTGAGAAAGGGAATTGCTTTCTCCATTTTATAACTGGGAAAACTGAGGCTTCCAGTACACTAAAGGTTTCAAAAGAGATTTAAAGTTAATGATTATTGCTAGCAATTATTAGTCTGTTTTCCATAAGTTAAGCATCTCCTCTACCTTTCTGCGAGAATCCATTTATTAATTCTACAACAGTCCAACAGTCCCTGAAGGGCAGCCAACTAGCGTTGTGATCACTGTCTTATAGATGAGAAAACCCAGCATGCACACATTAAGGAAGTCAAACAGCTATGAAATAGTTTGAAACCAGAAGACATGATTTTTGAACTTGCCTTCTTAAGACAAAATAAATAGTCACCAATATTCCTAAGAGATCAAAGAGCAAGATTCGAGGAGTGACATCTTTAAGACAGGAGTAGATGGAATCATGCTGGGCCTCTGCTTGTCTTATGATTTAGGGTCAGATTGTTACCTGGGGAGTTGATTCAGCTGCTTCCTGTAACGTGTGCTTAGCTGTGACACTTCTGGGCATAAGCACTGCCTCTCATGTACAACGAGAGCAAAGAAAAAGGTATGTTGTCAGTCAGAGTGGAACTGGCTCTAAATGCAGAACCATGAAACAGCTAAGAGGGATTCTCCTCCAAAGGGAAGCTTGGCTCCCCACTGCAGGCCACATTTTACAGTGACCCAGCTCCGTAGTAAGACTCCCACTACAAGCTGCTTTCATTCAGCAGTAAACAAAAAACCCCTTATTTTATTAATCCTTAATAAAAACCAAGAGACAGACTATATTTTCTTCTTTTTCACTTTTATTTTATTCATTTACTTGATTTATAAAAATCAGTACAAGCCAGGAATGGGTCAAATGAGAGATCACTCCTGCCTCTCATTGCAGGGAGAGATGTTTAGTGGATCTATCCATATATGCACAGATAGATCCACCTACCTCTCTCCACTGTCCCTGCTCATATCTCTCCTGCCTTGTGAATATTCTTTCCTATTTAGAATTCAGGCATTTATCCCATTTATTTATATGGATAAATTTTTAAAATAATATTTTAAATGTATTTATTGAAAATTTTATAAATGTATACAATGTATATTGATCATATCCAATCCTTGACCTTGACCCCTTTCGACTCTCTCGTGAACCATCCACTGTTACCTATCACCTCTCTCTCTCTCTCTCTCTCTCTCTCTCTCTCTCTCTCTCTCTCTCTCTCTCTCTCCTCACCTAGCTGTTTATTTGGTTTTGAGACAGCATGGTACTATAATATCAGGCTGGCCTCAGACCTTAAACTCTTTTTTTCCTTAGTTTTTTGAGACAAGTTTTCTCTGTGTAGCCCTGGAAGACCTGAAACTCACTCTGTGGACCAGGCTGGCTTTGAACTCACAGAGATCTATCAGTCTCTGCCTCCCAAGTGCTGATATTAAAGGCACACACCACTACTGCCCTGCTAGCTCCAAACTCTTGATCCTCCAATTTCTCCATCCCAAGTATTGAGATTACAGGTGTTCACTACCCTTCCAGGCCCGATTTAATTCATTAACTGATTAATTAAACTATTTATTTATTATTGTGTACATGTAGGAGTATGTGTGAATACGGGTGCATGCTTTTGAAGACCAGAAGCCAACTTTGGATGCTGTTCCTCAGGAGCCATGTATACATTTTGTTGTTGTTGTTTGTTGTTTGTTTTTTGTTTTGTTTTGTTTTGTTTTGTTTGAGACAGGGTCTCTCATTGGAACCTAGTGCTGGATTATAAGCATGAGCTACCATAGCTGGGTCTTTCTGCTCATGCAGCAAGTACCTGACCCACAGCTACTTTACCCCCAGCCCATGATCCTTTATTTGTTTTAGTAGCCACAGAACGTGAAAAATAATTGAGGAATATTGATAGGTGCATAACTTGCTCCCATGTGGAGAAATGAGTGGGCAATTTTGTCAGGTCCAGGAGACCCCCTCTAGGAGAGGGGTCCCCACAAAGCACTTATGCACCCTCAACTCCTCCCCTCTTCCCTCTCCATTGCACCTTTCAAAGAATCCCACCTTTGCTCAAAGCCACCAAGAGAAGGGACAGGTCACTGTTCATTTGTCCTTTGGGTTGAGGCTGCAATCTTCACAGGGAAAACTGATTCATTGTTGTTGTTTTGTAAATAAGCATTCTTTCTGAACTTCTGTTATGGGTGTCCCAGCAAGGAGTCTATTGCAGCAGCTGCATATGTGGGACAGACACGCACCATGTTAATAAAATGAGGCCACATGGATTAGAGTGACATTCACACACTAGAAATGCCCCTCACTGCCATAAGCAGAGCTGAAAGATGCTTAGAAATGAATTTCTCTTCTTGGATTGGGGATGTAGTTCAGTTGGTAGAGTGTTTGCCTAGCCTGCAGCAAGCTCAGAGTTCCCTTCCGAGAATCACATAAACTCTGTGTGGTCAAACCCACCTATAGTCCTGGCATGCAGGAAGTGGAAGCAGGAGAGTCAGAAGTTCAATACTGTCTTCAGTTCCATGAGTTCAAGGCCATCTTGAATTATTTGAGGCTGTTTCAAACAGCATCACAATAAGAAAAGATTCTATCTCCCCCATAAAATCAAATACAAATCTTCCTCAAGTATGCCAAAGAATTTGACTCCATTTCTTCCTGTTATGTGGAATAATTAGGACATTTGTCCATGCCCCAATACCTGCCATTAGTTTCTGAAGCTCCTCTTAGGGTGAACGGATGTGAGAATGAGCATCCTAGATCAATTCTTCCTATTTCTGGAGGGAGGCTTCCTCTTGTCAGCTTGCCTGCAATGTCCCAGAATCAATATAAGGACAGCTCTGAGCTCTCAGAGCATACCCAACATTCATGGTAGTTACACATTTGGATTTTCACACCAGATTTCTGTCAATTCCTTCCCTGCCTCAGTAACTGATCTCCTAGTTGGGTACTGACAATTCTGTCTAAAAAAGCTGAGCAAATCTTTCCAGTTTTCAAGCTTTGTAGCCACATGTTTGGCCATGACAGCTAAAGGCCTCCATTTTGCCCTTCCACTTCTTCAGCTTAGCACATGGGGCAAAATATTCATTTTGCACACGAAATTGCCTATGATCTGCATGGGAATCTACCTCTCAGCTCCCCCTGTGCTTGGCAGGAGGTGTCTGGTTTTTCCTCCAGTAGGGAAATTGGGTCTTGAACACTTGGCTTCTTAGAAAGAAGATGCTGGAAAAGACATCCCCGAGGAAACAGAATTCAAAATGAGGAGTGTAAATTCTTACTTAGAATGTTTCTTAGTGGGGCAAAGCTTTTTTTTTTTTTTTCTTGCGGGGATCACTGGTGCATGTTGGAGGGTGGCAGCAGGATCACATAGTCACACTTATTGAAGTCTTTAGAAACCAAAACTTGTCAGAGCTCTGATAGTGGGGACATATTCCATACAAATATTCAAACCAGCATGAAGGACAGTGGTGGAAACTGTTCTTTCTATACCATCTGGAATACAACTGGGGCTTCCAAACCCCTTGCAGTCCATTTCTCAGCCTTGATTATAACAAAATCAATCTAGATCCACTTGCCTTATCAGTTCTATACAGATGTAGCCACCATGTCATTACTGAAAAGAGTGGACAAAACCTGGAGAAAAACACAAACAGCAATGGGTCAACAGTGGCACATTCGCCAGGTGAGACATCCTGCAGCTATTGGTTTGAACTCACATAAGGAACTCACACAAACAAAATGCTATGGCAGATACTTTTAAGAGAGGCATTATGGAAGTGTAACAAACACTGATCACACCAAGTAATGGGTCCCTGGATGGAAAAAAATATCAAATGGCATATTCCCAGCACCATGGAATAGAGTTCTCTGTTGCTTCCTCACCAGGAAAACCACTTCTGATACTTTGGCTCAATTTTGACTGGTTTCAAAGTTTACAGAGTGGTAGCCAGTAAAATCTCTTGTCTCCAGCTTCATTCACTGAATATTTTGCCTGTAAAAGCTCTCCATTTGACAGGAAGAATTGCTCACTTTACTCTTGCTGAGCATTTCAGTGCCACCAAGGGTACCCACTGGGCACAGTGTTGTCATGACTGTCATATCCGTGTCTTTCTCTAATCAAGTGGATACATGCAAGACATGCCTAGAAGTAGAAAGGCTGAACCAGAGGATCTGCACACATTCAGTATCAGCAGAGACCTCCAGTTTGCACAGTTTTATCCCCAGCAATGGAAGAGGGCTTGAGCTGTCCTATGCTGTCACTAGCCTGATGCTGTTTGTCAAATTATATTTAAAAAATTTTAACACCAGACAGCTATAAATAACTCACATACAGATTTATTTTAAAAGATACATTAAGAAAAGACTAGCCGGGCGGTGGTGGCGCACGCCTTTAATCCCAGCACTCGGGAGGCAGAGGCAGGTGGATCTCTGTGAGTTCGAGGCCAGCCTGGGCTACCAAGTGAGTCCCAGGAAAGGTGCAAAGCCACACAGAGAAACCCTGTCTCGAAAAACCAAAAAAAAAAAAAAAAAAAAAAAAAAAAGACAAAAATAAATGGATACATGTTAAACACTTGCAGATTGATGTTGTTGATGGCGTGTGTTCCTTTTTAAGTTTTTACATCATTTTCCCTCGACATCCTTGAATTCCATAAAATGTGGAAGTATTGATTTTTTAAGTTATTCTTTGAAAATGCCTTACCTGTAAATAATGAAATATGATCATATCTACCCATATTCCCACCAACTCTCCCCAGATTGATCTCCATGTGCCATGTGCCCCCAATCCATGTTGTCTTCTTCTTCTTTTTTATTTTTTTATTTTTATTTATTTATTTATTTATTTTTTTTAGCTCACTCACTGAATGTACTTAGGACTTCCCTTATGTGTACTGGTATGGGACCTTCCACTACAGCATGGACAACCTTTGAGTGACCATACTACCAAAGAGGAATCAATTCCTCTTCTCCTGCAGCTATCAACTGGCAACAGCCCCCAAATTTATTGGTGGAGGCCCTCCTAGATGGATGCTGGAATTCTAGATGGCTTGGTTTTGTACAGGTCCTGTGCCGGTAACCAGAGATGCTGAGTTCATGAGTTTGTAGCCGTGCCATGTCAGAAAAGCAGTACTCCTCCCCACCCTCTGGCCCTTTCATTCTTTCTGCATTCTCTTCTGCAGTGTTCCCTAAGCCTCGTGGGTGCCGATGTGGATACAGATGTCCCATTTAGGGCTTAGTACTCAGTATCTTATTTGAAGCAGCACTTTGCTGGTAAGTTCTGCACCTCAGAACACCTTCCCAAGGCAAAAGGCTCAGCTCTTGATCCCATGATACAAAAGGGCCTGGGGTGGAAGAGAGAAGCTCAAATCCAGCCATGGTGAGAAAGCTCAATTGGAAACTCCAACTGACTGACTCCGCTTTTCGACTCCATTTCTGCTGGGTGCTGTAAGCACTCAATTTGACAATGCTATCGCTTTCTATTGTTATGTGTTCTTTGACTTGGAAGCCTCACTCCAGGAGACACTCAGCTCTGCCTGGGACTCTCTACTGGAAACTCCGCTTGCCTCAGAGGGGCTTCCCCCAGATGATTTATGCTGGAAGTTTTGAACATTTGATTAGATAACCATCTTGGTTACTGTTCTGTTGCTGTGAAAAGATACTACAAACCAAGGCAACTTATAAAAGAAAGCATTCAATTGGGGGCTTGCTTACAGTTTCAGAGGGTGAGTTCATTTTCATCATAGTTGGAAGCATGACAACAGGCAGACAAGCATGGTGCTGGAGCAGTACCTGAGAGCTTACACCTGATCCACAAGCACAAAGAGAGAGTGGACCTGGCATGGGCTTTTGAACCCTCACAGCCCACCCCCAGGGATATGTCTACTCCCACAAGACCACACCTCCTAATCCTTCTTAACTAATCCACCAACTGGGAACCAAACATTTAAGTATGAGACTGTGGGTGCCACTCTCACTCAAACTACCACGATGATATTCTGCCATCTGTCAATCTGCTATGTACTCTTCTTTATATTACTGTGGTGTACTATATTCTGTTTAAACCCACTCATTCAAACTAGAATATATGACTAGTGTAAACCATTCTCTAGACTGTACAGAACAGTGGACCTGCACCCACGTGTACATCCACACACATGAATGCACATATGGATGTGTGCCCAAGTACATACCATGTGTGTATGTGTGTGTGTGTGTGTGTGTATGTGTGTGTGTGTGTGAGAGAGAGAAAACCAAACATCTGGCTGTGAATAATGTGACCCCCCCCCACTCTATTCTCTGCTTATACTTCCATCATACCCCAATGGAAAAGTTAACATAGAGAGTAACATGGGCTTAAATTCAAGAAATGTTTTACTATTCTGTTGAGAGAGAGATAGAGAAATCTTCAAAATACACAGATAAACAGGCATTGGAAACATGAGTCCAAAAGGAAGGGGAAAGGCCAATGTGTTTTTAAGGAACTTCAAGAACAGAGGTACATGGGGACACATGTTGTCCCCAGAAGAAAAATGTCTTTCCAAGTCCCTCAATTCTGCAGGTATCTCATTCAAAACCACATCCACCATGGACCTAATTCGCCTGTTCAATAGCAGCAGCAGCATTAAATAAACACACATCACCAGTAACATGTTTATCATTTGAACATTTCTTCCAAGATTACATTTGAGTTATGGATTGTAAAAACATAGATTCTGTTGCTAACATGGAGAGGGAACTTAGCAGTGTTCCAGAAAATGAGTTTTTAATATCTTTTGAATAAATAATGACAAATGCTCAAAGGCTTAAATCTTTGTATTTTTCCTATTTTTCTTTTTTGCTTGTTTGTTTTCTGGAGACTGGCTTTGTACTTGTCATGAACTCCTGCCTCAGCCCATCTAGTGCTGGGATTAACAGTGTGAACCACCACACCTGCCTCCAAGGCTTAACTCTTACATCTACTCTCAATGCATGAAACCTGTATGTCCAACTGGGTACCTAAGGGCTGTTCATAACAACAGAGACCTAGAGAGAAAAATCCCAACATTCCAAGGGCCAGACTGTGGCAATTACCTCATTGTGAATTTCTAGCCAAACCCAGCAGGCCATGATGAGAGTCTAGAATGTTCCATCAGAGGCAAGTGGAGATGAGATTAAATCTGGCTACTGCTTTTCTCTAGAGCCCTTTAATTTGGGCCAAGTTGCTTCATATTTTCTGAGCCTTGGCCATCTGGGCAGTCATAAGACCTAATTGCTGGGTTATAGAAAATATTAAATTAAAATAATGTATATGAAATGCCAGATACATGATAACAATTGTTTTAATGAAGGTAGAAATAGCCTCAACAGTGCTTGGCCTCTGTCCCAGGAAGCAGAATTAGTGAGGAGTGGGCCAAAGCATGAGAGTTTTCAAGGACACTGGGAGTCCATTCACAACCAAGCCAGGGTGAACAATGTCTTTTTCCACCTCCAAAGGCCTCTGTGGAAAATGCACACCGGATCTAGCTATAAAAGTGGTTTTCCAATTAGGCATGAGGTGTTATGAACCAGAGAGAGTGGAACAATGCAGTTGATATGCTGCTTATACCCATTGGTATGGTTAATGTTGGCACCTTCTCAGCATGCATCACCTCTGACTTCTCAGTGCTACTTTTATTCTGAAATGCTCTTAGGGTTTAAATTTTTATGCTGTTAGCCTGCAGCATGGGTGGGGTGGGGCTGGAGCAGCCACAGACGTGGTGACCATCCTGAGTGATGTGTCGGCAGGATTCCTGGCTTGACCCAATGGTAGCATCCATTTCCCCAAGTCCATTTGTGATAGCCAATAATGTTTCCAGATGTTATCAGATGTTCCCTCTGTATGGCAAAAACTCCAACCTATCTGGTTGGGAACTAAGAAGACAAATAAAATGGGCTTTTCAGTAACTTTAAGAGTTCATCTAGGTAAATGTGTTGAAGCCAGGGTTAGAAACCAGCCACTGAGATTCTTAAGACTCAAGCCTATACTGTCCACTATGGTGTAACCTTTATGGTATTGTAGTAGCTAGGGTCTGACCCATGGGGGTGTCAATCTCATTATTCCCTACATATCCTCAGCTTATGTAGGCACTAGGAAACAGTCAGCTCTGAAGGAGCTTGGTCCCTGTCACCACCAAGATGGTTTTTTCCTTCCCTTTCCCTCTATCCCAGGCTATCAGCCACCCAGCCTCCAACAGAACAGACCACTCTGTCTTCACTCCCCAGCATTTTCTAAATATTCACATTCTTTGCATGCCAGCTCCTTCCTTATTTTCTCAATTCTGCATTTGTTTATCCTCAAAAGCGCCTTTGTGATAGCCCACATGGATCTGGGAAACAGTGGAGGCAGGCTCTCTTCCCTGGGGCTGGCAGGAGGCCTTTGGGGCAGGCTAAGACCCATCAAGCTCCATTTTCCATTCTGGTGCTTTCTTGAGAATAGAAACATCTATGAAGAGGTCCTGACAGATCCATCCTCTCAACTGCATCCTCTTCCTGAGATGTGACTATTGGTGGGGCAACTCTCTGATCCTGGGGACATTGTTCAATTAAACTTCCTGTTTGTTGGGGCTTGCTCTATACTTCACTGGAGGTTGTTCTGACAGGCCTGAGAGCCCATGAACCTGCACACCAATGTTAACCCCATGACCTGGGCACATCAGCTGTGACATACACCCATTGGTGATACCAACAACATTCTCATGACCAGTGCTCATCAGCTGTGATATATACCCATGGGTGATACTGTGTTTGCCTATAGATGAAAACTGAACACTTTCCTCAGTCCCTTTGGGCTATCACAGGGCTTGGGATCTCTGAAGAAGTGGGTAGAATGTAGAAATAGCAAGTTGCACTTTGCTTGGAGACTTCCTTTTGAGGGAGGGTGAAGAGAAGGAGGAAGGGAATAGAGAGAGGAGGGAGAGGAGCAAGAGGAAGAAAAGAAAGGGAGAGGGGGAGAGAAGGAAGAGAAAGAAAAGAGAATAGAAGAGGAGGAGAGAAGGAAGAGGAAAAGGAAGAAATGGTATCTCATATGTCAACAAGAAAGATTTGTCTTAACAGAGACCTACTGTGGTTCTAGAACTTTCCATTCTTATGTGAGGAGTGAGTCGCTTGCTTGGTTCCTGTTCTCTAGCATCTTCCCACCATCCTTAGGGAAGTATTCACCCTCCTTTGCAGAAGCCCTGGCTCTTGCTTCCTCCACTTCCATACAGTTGTCTTCCCATTGTCCTAGACAGCAAGTCTGTCACTCTGAGCTGGCCATGTCTGCCAGGCTCTGGGGCCCTTATGAAAAGGGTCTCCTTTACATTCTTCCTTCCCATCTGTAAGGTCTTATCTGCCCATCCAGCCTCGGCATTGCTGTCCCCTCTCCAGCTCTGATGAGGCGCCATTCAATGTTCTTGTAACACAGTGTGTACACTCACAGGCTCTTACATGGCATGGAAGGTGATCTGTTTGTATGCTGACTGTCTCAATCACTTTGCATACTCAACTCATCACTTCTCATGACTGCCCTGTGAAATGGGTGATTTGAAACTCAATTTGCACATCAAGAAACGGAGTCCAGAGAGCAGGACCTTACCTACATCTACAAGGCGTTAAGAGGCAGAGTTGTGATTTGGCTGGGTAGAGCCCATCTCTGGTGTTAAGAGTGAGCTCTGGAGTCTGCCAGGAGGGAACTCCACTTCTACCCATGACTTGCACCGGCTGTGTGACTGTGGATATGCCACTTTAACTCTGATCTTCGCCTCTGAAGAGGACAAAAATGGTGATAGGGGTTGAAGTACAATCTCTGCTATGTAGTAATGTGAACAGTATTTGTCCTAATAATAATTAATATTCTCACATCTCTGGTGGCCTAGACCTAATGAGAGCCTGTCACCCCACAAAGGGCAGGGACTCTGTTGTAACCACGGGCCTGTGTATATAGAGCTTAGCAGATGTGTGGGAGTTAGTAATTGAGAAATAAGTGAACTGAACACACTTGTGTGTCCAATGACTATCGATCTCAATTATTATTACCAGTATTTCCTTGGAGCAGTATGACATGGACACATTTCCTACAAGGTGTGGTCATAGTTATAGTTAATGAAAAGCAGTTAGACTCCTTCGGGGATTCAGGAGAGACATTATAAAGTTGGCCACCATGTCCACAAAACTTCAGAAGTGTGGTTTTCCCTGGTAGAACATGCAGAGGGCTGCTCCTGTATGTCACAGTTCCAACACAGGTAGAGTCAAATGGGGTGAAAGCCAACACAGACCAATCATTTACTCTGCAATGAGAATTGCTAACCAAGGGGCCGGGGTCAATATTAGGGCAAGTTACATATCAATTGGGGGTCATTAGTTCCTGCCCTTCCTCATTCTGGGACAAGCAGTTGGCACTGAGCCAGCCCATGTGAGTTGGGAGCCAGCAGCATGGACTCTGACCGAGAAAAACAAGACACTTATGCTCTTGAGGCTAAAGGTCAGCCATGATGTGACCACCCTGTCTGGAGGTTTTTCAGATTTCTCCACTGAGATGAGCAAAGTCCTGGGGACACAAAGGACCTAAGGGGCCCTGGGCTCACCTGGCCACAGGGACATCAGGTGCTTTTCCTGGGTTTCCAGCAGGCCTCTGGAAAGGGCAGATTACCCTGTTCCAGGGCCTAGGGGCATGTGGACTCAGAGGAGGCGTGCTGTCACTCCTACTGCTAACCCAAGTGCAGGTTCTGCACAGACACTTGCCTCACTTGCCCTGTGTCTGACACTGTTAGGGACTCCGCGTGTGATGTTGTTGAACCCTCACGAATATCCCTGAAGGCATGAAGGAGGACTGCTGCTAAGAACATGTGAACAGGGGCATTCAGAAAGCCTGAGCAGGCAAGCTGAGCCACTGCTAAAAAGAGGATTTGTGATTGAATCTGGCACAGCTCCAAAGGCAACTGCTGGTTGGACTTGAGACACCTCTGGACTCTCTCATTTCTCTTTATTCACATTTTCATTTTGTCACATCAGCCCCAGGTACGCACTGGCTAGCCCAGATCCCTTTGCAACTGTGGTAATTATAGGACACATCTCTCAATGAACTTGAAAGGGAGTTCGTCTAGGAGAGGGAGTGCCCTTTAAGAAATGGGTTCATTTTTCCTAGAAGATGGAACGGGCCCAGCCCTGTCTGTCCATCTCCTTCTACCTGAAAGTGCTAGAGTGACAGCAGCCGTCTTATGCCCATGAGAGATGGGACCTCCAGAGTCTCAGAGAACACAAAACTGGGATCCTGGCAAGACTGAGATAACACTTACTTTTTCAGAATTTCTCACGGTCCAACAAAACCCAATAAAGCCACACCAGGCAGTCCCGTTCTCCTCATTCATCAAGTCCTTTATTTGTTGTGTTGGGCTCAGGATAGACCATGTACATAGGTATATGTACAAGGTGTCACATTCTGTGCCTTCAGGGAGAGTGGAGAAATAAGACACATAGCAAACTCAAAATGTACCAAGCTAGACTCAAAAACACCTGGGACTTGACCTTGGCAAACAGGCTTTTCAGGACTGATTGCTTCCAGGTTATTCTCTCTTGAGTTGCAAAACTGGTTTTGCTTCCCTGCTGGGCAGGTGTTAACAGTCATCTCCGACCCTCTAATTGTACTTATCATGTCCTAATTAGCATTTAATAAGCAGCAACTGGGCATCCAGTTCTGAGACAATCGAGCGACCTCATCCCTACTTCAAAGATGAAGAGACTCAGTTTAGGATGCTGACAGTAACAACAAAGAAAGAGAGATGCATGTGTCTGGTTAGCGTTAATGGCACAATTAGCACCCAGAACCTCCTAATCTGGTATCTGGTTGCAGGCAAGGAGGCTTCATAACAAGCTGCTTGCTCCTCCTTGAGTCACTCCCATGCTGGAATAATTAATGCAGGTACAAGTCCTTTTAACTGATGCCAAGTCCCAGGTATCTAGATATACGTTACAAAGCCCCTGACTCTCTCTGTGACCATGTGTGTGTTCCAAGGGCTGTGAAAGTCTACATAGCACCAGGTGGGGTACTCCCAGCTTGGCCACAGGATAGCTGATAGGAGGAAGATAGTTAGGGGAGTGGTTTGACCACACTGCAGGGTGTACGTCAGGCCAGTGTCCAAGGTTTACTCACCACCAGGACACTTCTGTCAATTCTGTCTTAACTCAACATTTTCATCAAGGACTTCAAGTCTTTATCTGAGAAGTGAAAGGCCAGGGGGTCCTTCAATGGGGTTCAATGGTATTGCCTGGAAACACCTTAAAGATGCAGTTGATATACACTCTACCCACCCCTGAAACACACACATACACCCCAGACACAGTGAATTAGAAAGTAGAGATTAGGATTGGGGAAATGACATGAAGATCTAAATTGGGTCCCCAGAATCTGAAATAAAATAAAAAAATCTTGGGCATGGTGGCACATATTGATAATCCTAGAGCTGGGAAGGCTGGATCCATGGGGCCTGGTATCTAGCCAGCATAGTCTACATGGCAAGTTCTAGGCCAATGAGAGGCTGCGTCAGGTGAGTGTCGCTTGAAGAACAGCTGAGGTTGTCCTCTGGCTTCTACATGCACGTGTTTATGCATGCAAAAGAAAGTAGGGACAATTGAGGCAGAGCAGAGTTTCTATAACCCTACAGAGACCCCAGAGTCAGAGGTGACTGAAGCCTCCTCCCAGCATAAGGAGGAGTAAAGGGGAGTGCAGAAGGACTTAAGATCCTCTCAGATCTGCACATCTGGAGCAGACACCTTTGAGTGCTGCTTCACAGAACTGCTCTTGTGTGGGACCTTCTCCTAAAGAATGACTTTCCCATCTGAACATGCCATCTTCCCTCTGCTTGTTCTCAGGTAACTCTCCACGGGGTACCCTTCCTCTCCCAGACAGCCCCCTCCAAACGGCCTGCTCTGCTCCCCAGCACCTAATGCACTGCACAGAAACGAACCTCATATTGAAATTGTCATATGTCTTTCCTTCCCTAAACTCTGATGATATTCGCTATGCAAGCCCCAGATATTAGAGTATCCTACATCATCTAACTTCCATGGAATTTGGTGGTATTTTCTCAATTCCTGATGAGAATTCAGTAAGTATTTCTGGTGTTAATTCAAAGGAGAACTTGTCTAATGCCACCTTTACTTATGTAAACCCTTTATTTTAATTCCATTCCATTCCATATATCCATATTTATCTATATATACGTATGTGTATGAAACCTTGGCCTTCCCATTTTAAAAGGCATAAATGTATCTTAGTCTCAAATCCTTTCCCTTTAACATGTGAGGTCAATGATTATTAACTATTGTGCTGGACTTTATGCATCATGTGGTCTCATCATTTTCTCCCAGGTTAACATTTAGTTACCAGTGCTGATGGGGAGAATATTAATTAATAAACCACAAATTAGGGGCTGGGGAGATAGCTCAATGGGTAAAGGGATCGCTGCAAAAGCATGAGGACCTAAGTTCAGATTCCCAGCATCCATGCAAAAACTGGGGTGAGGTGGCACATGTCAGTGACCTCTGCTGTTAGGGCAGAGTCAGGTAGATTCAGGGGATCATTGTCCAGTCAGTCTAGCAGAAACAATGGGCTCCGGGTTCAATGTGAGAACCTGACTTGAAATAAGGTGGAAAGTGATTGGACAAACATTTTCCAAACATAAGGTGGGTTTCCTTGCCTTAGAAGCTTAAGTGTATTGAGCTGAGTTCGACCACTGCACATCCTGACAGAGCCCTCAACACTGATCAGCCCTGAAATCCTCCTCTACACAGCGATGCCATCACAGGGAAGCGTCTATAATCAAACATATGTAAAACCCGGAAATGATCCTTTGGAATGATCAAAAATACTTGTGGCGAGGTTGTTCCCCGCCCACTCAGAGAGAAAGGCATTCTGGAAGTTTGTTTGATGGACAACTAAGAGACACATTTTGTACACCAAGAATGGATCCTACATGGGTGGCTTTCAGCTAGCATGTATCTGGCTGCAAGAGCCAAATTTGGGGGTCTAGTCTCTACAGAATGGTTCTCAAGACTCAGCCCAAGAAAGGAAGGGGCCAAGCAGAGCCAACCATGCACCTTTCTGTGGGAGCCCACAAAGGTTTCCTAGTGAGATCTGAGCTTGCTTTACACAGCAGGGCTGCATTGGGAGATGGACTGACCATGTGCATGGTTACCAGGTGTTTGGGATGTTCTGCACTTGGCTGTGTTGGGGGAGGTCTTTTGCTCCACCCCTTGGCATTTCTTTAAAAGCCTTTTAGCAGAGACAGAGGGGGCTGGTGGGTTTTGTCCCAGGCCCTCCCTAGGCTATCCTGTGTTTCTATCTGTCTCTCTCCTCTATATTTCTATCTAAATATTTCTCACTTCTCTCTGCTCAAGAGTACCCTGGGGGAAAAAGTGCGGGCAGGCCCCTCCACACCTTTCATTTTGAAATTGAGAATCCTAACTTCTGATAAGCATTCTGCAAACTTTGGCCTTTGAGGTCTGTTGAACACTTCTACTTAATGACATTTAATGATAGGTGTAGGACATTCATTGGGTACCTGCAAGCATGCGTGTGTGTGTGTGTGTGTGTGTGTGTGTGTGTGTGTGTGTGTGTGCTTGTGTGCTTGTGTGAGTCTTTCCACATGCCATGTTCAGAACAGCGAAAGGATTCTTCTAAAGTCCACATTTTACCACTTTTAAAATCATTGTTCCTAACAATGGACCCTAATTCATGAACAAAATCTAGCAAATGGTTTTTAAATGTGGGTTAAGTTTTTAAGTTCTTTTTCATTATGAAAGAAATGCAAACTGATTACAAATTTTTTTCTTTTATATAGAGAAGTATAAAATAAAGAGTATCTGTCATCCTTTCCCAATACCCAAATTCTTCCAGAGACAGTGGGTAACCACCATTTATTAGTATGTATTGATTCATGCATTTTCTTTATGATATATACATTTCATTATTTCCTTTTGTAAATAAAGGAAATATGTATACCATTTTCCAGTTTGTTGCAATTACAGTATGATGTTGGCCTTGATGTTACAGTGAATTCCCATCAGATTTAGGCTGCAAAGAAGTCCGCATGAGCTTTCAAAAAATATGGAAAAACCCGAGCGATGGTCAATGCTGACCTTGGGGAAAAAATCAGTCTATCAAGATCCAAACTGTGGAATAAAATGAGAAGGGGTGGTCTCAGGTTTCAGTGCAATGAGCTGAGGGGATAAATCTCTCCTGAATGGTGGCACAAAGCAGCCTGTGGTAGAAGTTGTCTGCTCCTTCTCAAGGGTGGGCCAGTGGACCACGTGTCCCAGCATTCACCCACACAGTCCTTTCCAGTGGACTCTTGCACTTACCTTTAGCTACATAATGTAGAGAGAGTAACTCAGTGTTAACAAACTTGATGTTTCTGCTTCTCCTGTCTTCCAGCCTTCACCCTGGACCACTGAGCTGCTGTGTTAGATGTCCAGCTACTGGGCTGGATAGATGGGGTGGCGAGGCTCCAAGAAAAGAATAACCTTACCAGTACTCAGAAGGAGAGGCCACATGAGAACCCTGTCTTCCGAAACCCCAGTCCTAGCATCTCGTTGACTATTACCATTCGAGAGACTGTAAACAAGAGCACTAGTCACGTCTCCCCTTGCTGTGACAGCAAGGATTTACCTCAGCTCAAAGTTTCAAGGGATACATGGCAGGTACATCAGGGCATCAAGCGGCTTCATGGAGGTGGAGGTGGGCAGCTAAGATTCCTCCCCTTCCCACTTATCAAGTGGAACAGGAAGCAGGGCCTGACAGGAAGTAGCTGTAAATCTGAGGAACTTACTTCCCCTACTCGGGAACACCTCCCACAGGTTCAACAACCACCCAAAACAGCACCGCCAAAAGGGAACCAAATGTTCAAAAACAAGAACCTGTGTGGGAACATGTCATAGACAAAGCATCATAGCAAGGCTGATAGCAGAATCATCTAGCCGAACACAGTTCAATTGCCAACTGAGGAGTGAAATAATAATAATAGTAATAATAATAATAATAATAATAATAATAATAATAAATACTGTTGTTTTGAGTCATTTTCTGCCGGCATAGATGCATTTTTTTTTTTTTGAGACAGGGTTTCTCCATGTAGTTTTGGTGCTTGTCCTGGATCTCACTCTGTAGACCAGGCTGGCCTCGAACTCACAGAGATCCGCCTGGCTCTGCCTCCCAAGTGCTGGGATTAAAGGTGTGTGCCACCACTGCCGTGCTACATATTTGTTAAAGAGCAACAGAGAACTTGGTACATAAGTGGTGGCTCAAACACTAGTTTCTAACAAGCCTGTGGTGCTCTCAGGAAATGTGGACAATTGTGAGCCGGCCATTTCACTTGAAGGCTGTCACAAAGAGTTCTCAACTGTGTTCGCCTCCATGATCGGCATGTTACCCCTTGAACCCAACTTGGGTTTAGAAATCCTTTCAGTGAGTAGGTAGAGGAAGGCTACACTTGTGTTCCTCTCATTCTGATCATAAACCCTTGCCAGTGTTCATTCAAAGAGGCTCTCACAAGCTCAGGACTTTTAAGATAGACCTATGGGGGGAGGGGGATGAGCGAGCAGGCTACCATCCAAGAGTGTGTATTAATTATTTACCAAAAAGTACAAAGAAGCAAAGGGAAGAATTATCGGGATGATCTGAAAGGACTGAATAGTCAGAGAATTATAGTAGTTTATAAGCGGATTTCTTGTTTAGCCCCCAAACATGTGAATTAGTTCCTGGAAAGGCCAATATGTGTGTATATCCTATTAATTGACATTTTCCTTTAACAAGAAACATAAGGGCCAGGAAAAATTGTCATTATCAGAGAGCATAGGTTTTCTTCTGTAAAGTCTGTGTGTTTAACGAGGACAGCATCTTTCTTCCTGCAGCATTCCAAAGGTATTTAGAAACTTTATGGGGCTTGAAATGGAGCCACCTCTGGCATGAAACCAGGAACACCTCTCCCCATTTGAGGACAGGATGTTCAGAATGCCAACCGAAACCACCCAGAGCACGTAATTACCAGTTGGAATTATCAATTACCAACTGGAATGGGTCCAGGCCCCAGGCTCAGCTCCTGTGACAATCATAAAAAGGCTATTTAAAGACCACACATAGTCTGACACCTTTGCTTTGGCCTCGTCACCATCTGGGACCCCAGAGTGGAGAGCATTTAAGTAGATTAAGTCTCCCTTGATGGCTCTTACTGAGCTCTGACTCATAAAGTCGAGGCAGGCCCGTGAACTGCATCTGATCCTGATGACCACCTGGTCTGAGAAGCAGTAGTAGTTCCAAAGAGTGGAGATTCCCAGATCTCTATCGTGATCTCTCCTACCAGCCTCAGGCCGAGGGGCCACAGAGGAGAGCAGTAAGGTGTAAGGAATGCTCCCGTAAAGATGTAAAGATATACAGAGATGCAAGGATATTGAGGAATGAATGGAGAATAAGAGAAAGACAGACAGACAGGACAGATATGGTGTGCACCTCTGTCACTTCCTGTGTGTTCATGTCTTTTTGCATATAACGAGGAAAGCCTGTGAGCTGACAGGCTGCATGTGAGTCTATAATTTGACAGTGCATGTCTGATTTTTGAGTTTAGTTTTTCCTTTTTTTCTGTTGAACAGCTATTGCCAGACAACAGTCCCAAACAGGGCAAAATAAACATGGTTCAGCCCTCCAAAGCTGATACAGCCCAGAAGTGGGCAAGAGAAGGAGCTAGCCAGTTGCACTGCGGGTAATAGAGGTGAACAGTAGTTAGTGTCAGGTGAGTATAACTGCCCCTGTCCATCCAACTGTATCTAAAACTCACAGCTATTGGAAAATAGCATTGTCACATGGCTGAGGGACAGTCTGGACACTCTTAGAATCAATTGATAAAGCCATAGCCTTGAATGGAACCGTAACAATGTATGTGGCAGTTGAGAGGTAGAGACCCGAACAGGACTCCTGAACCTAAAATCTGCCTCCATTGCTATTCCACATCTTCTCTGTGGTTAAGTGGGCATGGGTTGTGAATTTCACATCCGAAGCACAGTGACTGCTGTGCTTCTTACTAGTAGTGGAATCCTGGCATAGAACAGGGGCAAGAGTCAGGGGTGTGTTTTGTCATTTGTTTCTTCCCAAAAATCTTTGCAGTGTAAGGTTTCAACAGACAGTTCTGCCTGCTAGGTTGATGTGGTTCACCCTCATAGCGGAAAAGAATAAAAAAGAAAGAGAAACTCCTATACATAAACCCAGGCACTAAATTGAGTGATTGTACATATTGATACCTAAACCTACAACCCTTCCCAGATTACACCATGATTTCCACTGATGGTTGGAGAACCCGAGACTTAGCTTAGACAACCCAAATCCAGGACATTTGTTTGTGCCTACTATCTTTCTCTATATACCACAGCCCCAGCCCTCATCAGATGAGTTCTTGTCATAATCTCTAAAACTGAGAACCATCTTTTCCTGTTGCTACTCATTCAAGCCACAGAGTCTGGAAGATGACGTGAGGACCTGTTTCCCCAACTCTTCCAAGAGGGGCACACAGCTAGAACCACTTTAAAAGCAGAAAAAAGAAATTCATTTATTCAAATACCTAGACTCATTATAGATGCTGGAGAAAGAATTTATTTGGTAACTATTTAGTAAGTTATCTAGTAACTACATGCAGACAAAGTAATTCATTCAAAGAAATAGAAACGTTCCAGAAACAGAAGAGAGAGCTTCTCTCAGTAAGTATAGTGACCCTATAGGCACAGGGAGAAATGTGTTTGACAATGAGAAGCATTCTAGATTCAGAAATAGGTCATCCACTTAATAACCCGAAGGACCTGGATACAGAAGAGAGACATTCTTCCATTTCATGCAATAGATATTCGAAGCACAATTCTCCTAACAAACTTCAACTCTTCCAGAGGCTTCTAGAATGAGATTCCTGGAACATGGATGGATATAATCCATCATTCTCAGGAAAGTCTGGGGCTCACCATAGACTTCCCTTAGCTATCCCCTTATTCTTTCCTTTCCTCTCAATGCTCCCCTCCAGAGATACCTTCTTAAAGCAGATCTTTTTAGCTCTGTTGTTCACTAACCCACTGTTACATCCTTCCCAATGATTAATACAAATAACATTTAAAGTGTCTACATATGTGCTTGTCTATCTCCTTTAGAGTAACAAGGGTTTGTCTTCATGTTCAGCTCTAGATTGCCAGTTACTGGTGGGCAGTAAGTTGTCGATAAATATTTGTGGAGTTGATGAATTATCCGTAACTAGTAACATTTACCGGATACCTATCAGGACTTTGCATATGTATTTTAGAGTTACTTATAAGGCCCCCTGCATGCACACACAAATACACACACACACACACACACACACACACACACACACACACACACACACACACATTCCCCATAGCCATTCGCATTCTCTCTCTCTCTTTTTTCCCTTTTCTCTCCTCCTTTTCAACAACTTCCTGAGCATGGCACACTCAGAATTTGCTCTTCCCACAGGCAACATTATAAAATCTTCATGCCAGAATATCTCGGTCTGCCTGCTAAGATCATGTTACCCTGAGGCCCCACCCTGCTTTCGGGAAGAGCACAATCCCCTAAAAGAATGTCAGGAAGCCCACTACTTGGGTCGGAAGCTGTGGAGAAGGAGGGAGAGGAAAAGGAAACAGTCCAGTTCCCACACTGAAACAGTGATGTGTGAATCTCCCAGATATCAACAGCATCTGCTTGGCTAATAAAATCAACAGAGTTTGTCACTATCAGTCTGTGGCCCCAGCAGGAGGGGTGGATGGGAGCAGTAGGGAGAAGCACACACCGGCAGTTAAGGAGGGAACAGGCTGCAGGGACAGGGTGGCTTTCCAAGGTAGCTGGGCCTGCCCAGACACGCAGCTTCTACACCACATTTAGGCACGTACATGTAGCAGCCTAGATGTGATGAGATGGGAACCTCAACGTCCCATGGAATCAGAGAGGGTCTCCATGGTCCTGTCATTGCAAGGTGATTGGATTTCATCTTTATTTTTCAAATGTTGATGGTGCTCTGTTTTTAGTCCATGTTGAAATGAATACTATTACCCAGCCCTTCTTGGATGCCTGAAAAAATCAGAATGTCTGTAGAATGTATGGATTTATTCACACACAATGCATAGACAGCTACACATTTCCTGTTCTGATCAAGCTACTGAGACATCTTGACAAGAGCTAATATTTTTGAAAACTGTGTTTGATACTGTGTGAAGTGGTTTGTAGAATAGAGTTGTTAATAATGCACAAACAAAAACTTAGAACAACCTTGAGTTACAAGTATGTGCAAAACACTTCATGAGACATGCTTACTTCTGAATCTTTCTTCAATTTTTATCTGAAATTTAAATTTATCTTGGCAACTTTTACTTCATCTGGCAATCCAATTTATGCAAATTAGTTTCCTAAGGTTGTTGCAACAATACACACAGAGTGGCTGAACACAACCACCTGGAAGAAAATGATTTTCACAATTCTGGAGGCTGTGTGAGATCCAGGTTTAGTGGGATTTTTACCTCTCTGACTCTGGGTAGAGCCCTTCTTCACCTCTTCCTAGCATGTGCTGCTGGCCAGATGTCCTCTGTAACTTACAGAAGTATTTTTCCATCCTCCTTCCTGTCTTCAACACCATTGTCCCTGTGTGATTCTGCTCCAATCTTCTAAAAGGACACTAATCATTTTGGATGAAGGGTTCACCCACATCAATATGACTGCATCTTACCTAACTCTACCAGAAGAAACTTTATGTTCAAAGTCACAGTCTACCACACCATCTGGAGATTGGGGCTTCAACCCATCTTTCATGCAATACAATCCATCTTGTGAGATAATAGTTCTCAATTTATTTTAATTCTCAATCACTGGATTCAGGCTGGTTCCTGCTCCACTGCTTCTAATTCAGGTAACAGCGAGGCAGCCCCTTCTCTGTGTGGAGACTCATTTTGCTCACCTGTCTATGGGTTAATCTCTAGACTCATCTTAAAAGGTGGATTTGGGGGAATGATTGAGTCAGTGTAGATAAAGCACACCGCTGTATATCTTAAAGTAGAGAATTTGAGAGAGTGGTTCTCCTGGAGGTTGAACTTGGCTATGTGCCAGTTTAGGAAAGTCCCCACCCTTTTCTACCTCATGTGTGCCTGGGATCTAAATTGAAGAGCCTCACTTCAAGGACCTGAGAAAGGCTAAGAATTGATAGTCACCATCTGAGTATCCAAAGTTGATAATAGAAAGGGAAAGGTTCCATGGGTAAGAGCATTTGCTGAGCAAACATGAGGACCTGAGTTCAGATCCCCAGCACCTACAATGTTTGGGGGACAAGTACACAGACCTATAAGCCCAGTGATGGAGCAAGTCGGAGACACAAGGGTTCTTAGAGCTTTGCTGGCCAGCTAATCTAACTGATATAGCAAGTGCTTGGGTTAGTAAGCTACACTATCTAAAAAACTAAGGTGGAAAGTAATAGAATACCTAACACCAACCTGTGGCCTCCACACCTGCATGCAAGGGTGAGGTCTCTCTCTCTCTCTCTCTCTCTCTCTCTCTCTCTCTCTCTCTCTCTCTCTCTCTCTCTCTAACACACACACACACACACACACACACACACACACACACACACACACACTCATGCATGCACCAGAAGAGCAGAAGAGCCTGCTCTGGTTAAAGGCAATGACATTGTGAGTTAGCTTCAAGATTGAAGTCTTTCTTGTTGGCTTGAATCATGTGGTTTCTTCTCAATAATGAGTCATCAAAAACTCAACTGAAAACCAGCACTGAGCTGTAGTTGAAAAAACATAGGTTTCTGAATTATGACACTTGATGGGACTTGAATCCCTAGTTTTCTTATGATACTCTGTGGCTCTGAAGTTAATCCCATGATCCCTCTGTGACACTGGTCATGAGCAAGATCATGCACTCCCCAGTAAATGCATATATATATATATACAGAGAGAGAGAAGTGTATGTATATAGATGTGCTGTTTTATTTATTTTTAGAGAGAGAGAGAGTCTCACTACATTGCTCAAACTTGTCTTCACCCTACTACGTGGCTCAGACTATCCTCAAATTTGTGGAGATCGTCATGCCTCAGCCTTCCCAGTGTTGGGATTAGAAGCCTATGGCACCACACCCAGTCACAATTCACATTTTGTCATAGATGTGTGTCTAGTCATTTTTAGAAGATTCTACGTGGTAGCTAGTATCTTGTAGTTTCCTTGTAATTGGAGGACTCATTCATGAGATTGCTTGCCTTTTGAATGCAATAATAAAATACAATCTTGGGTCTGGGCAGATGTCTCAGTGGATAAAAGCACTTACTATTCAAGTGTAATGATCAGATTTCAGACAACCAGGACCCACATAAAAGTAACCAAACAGGTTTCCCTTATAATTCCAGTGCTTGGTGGGAGACAGAGAGAATCTCTGGGGCAAACTTGCTAGCCAGGCTAGCCAAATGAGCTTAGAGGTCAGCAAGAAACTTCCTAAATAAATAAGAGCACTGTATCCAGCAATATCCCTGATATCAACCACGGGCCTCTGCATGATACCACCCATATGAAAGGCATACCACACACATACATAGGCAGAAGGGAGGGAAAAAGGCAATCTTAATTCATTGTCCTCCCTAACACTAACCTTTGTGTCTCACCTCAGATTCTCAGTTGCTTGCTCTCCTTTGGCCTTTTCCTTTTCCTGAGTGTGAGAAGTTGGAACTAACTATATACAGGACAGATTCCTTCTGGAGGAACTGAAGCTGAAGCCACAAGTGGACAGATCTACATTGCCTTCTACTTTCTACTGCAAAAATTGGGAGGGGAGAGAGGCCTACACAGCTGGGGAGCACGACGTGGCTCACTGCAGAGTGATGACTCCTCCAGCATCACACTGGAAGCTGAGAGGGAAGAACACTCACACCTCCTCCTTCTCAAAGCTGAGGAGACCGTTAATAGCATTATACATTATCCACCAAGTGCTTCTAACGTAATACCCCATGTCAAGAATTCTGTTTAATGCTAGACTTACTCTCTCCTTTGTTGGTTTATAATTAATTTCAAACTAGGGTCACACACATGCAAATGTGTTTTTCAAATACTATACTTGTATATGCGTGCATCCATATCTGTGTATGTACATGTGCATATATATGGATATAGATGTCAAAATTGGCCTGAGGGATCATTCATCAGGTGCCCTGGATGCAAGAGCTACTTGATTATGAAGTAGCTGTTTACTTATTATGAATGCAGATTTTGCCCTTCCAATGAATGGGAAAATTATGTCAAGGCAACACTAAATGGCTGTGATGTAGCTAAATAGTTATGTAAGGATCACTGGACGTACAGAAGGGTGTTTCGACGTCTCTGTATTATGTCTTATACCTCCATGTGGACTGTGTATGTGTGAATGTTTGTGCCTGTGCATGCTTGCTTATTCACGTGTACTTGCATACATGTTTGGGTACGTACATGTACATGCACACCTGTATGTATACATGTGCAGATCTGGGCAGTTAGCCTAATAGAGTTAGTTCTGTTAGAGCCCATCCTTTAAGCTGTTGACCTTGGTGCTCCCAGCCTGTGACCTCACAAAGTGGCTCACCCTTCTGTGACTCAGTTTGCTCTTTGGCAAAATGAGAGCTAGAACCCTGCCTGTCTCTCAGGATTGTTGTCTTGACCACACACAGTATACGGTGGTGTAGAATACAGTAAACACCTCAGCCATGGACATACAGGGCCTCAGTAGGTCTTCTGTTGTTGGCCTTTCAAGGGCCAGAAAAACTGTCTTCCTGCTTTTCCCCTTTGCTCCCCTCCCCCTCCCCCTTCTCCTCCTTCTCCCCCTCCCCTTCTGTCCAAGCACACATGTGTGGGGTTTTATGTGCATGTGTGTATGTGCCTGTGTTGAGGCCAGAGGACAGCCTTGGGTGTCATCATTCTTCAGGTGCTATCCACCATTCTGTTTCTTTGAGATAGGATCTCTCTGGCCTGGAATTCACCAAGTAAGGTCGTTCGTCTTTCCAGGGACCCCGAGAATCCACCTGTCTTTGCTTCCCTCTTACTGGGATTACTAGTGCACATGATCACACTCAGCTTTGCCTTTTTAAAAATGTGGTTCCTGGTGATTGAACTCACATCCTTATGCTTGCCAAGCCATTGCTTTAGCAACTCTGCTATTACCTTAACCACTGATTTACCCTGTTATCTTCTCTTACACCCTTATCTCTTTAGGGTAAGCAAAGGCTCCTCCTGACCACTTAGGATTGAGGGACTTTCCAAGACCAAAAACTACCAGTTTCCAAACTAGGATATTGCTGGGTAAACAGTAACAAGTTAGCCGCTCTGTCCATCCCCCTCCAGTGCATTCCAGTTCCTGGTCCCAGATCGGCTAAAGTCTCTGTACACAGTAGGCCCTTAAATGTGATTAGTCCTTTGAGCCAAAACCGTGCTTGACAGGCTTGGGTCAGTTCAAGTCTTCCTGAGCTGATACTGCATTATTGTGTTTGGGCACTTGGACTAACGCCTTCCCAGAAGTGGGCATGGTTAGATTGGGAGGGGACCGCAGGGGGAGGTAACTGAGGACCTGCAACAGTGACTCAGAGCTGAGTGTAGGGGTTCTGTCACAACAGGCTCGCATTTCCCTTGAACTCCACGGTGTGTCCCACCCAAGGCTGAGTCAGGCCGTCATCAGTGAAGGGGCTACAGGTCTAGGTATTGTTATTTTTTCCCCAGGGACTTCCAATAGGAAGAGGTGGTAGCACTGTGCCTAGGCTGGGGATTAGCATCCAGGAGCTCCTAGTCAGGTCCTGGGAGAAACTGTCGCTAGACCTGATTGCTGTTGGTCATTCTATGAAGGAGCCATCAGCTGAGTCACCGGAGCATTGAGCCATGGAAGCTGTCCCCATGCATAGCTTTTGGGGTGAACCTCCTTATATGTGTTATTTTAGGCCAAGAGGCTCCAAGCAAAAATGTGATCAGGAAACATCTAGGCTTAGCTTCTTGAACCAAATAGTGAAGAAATGGTGGCATTTTTAAAGTATTATTATCATGGCCACCCACTGCACATGAAGCTTTAAATGTACTTTGACCAATTGGAAAGTTCTAGAACAGTGTTTTCCAACCTGTGGGTCATGACCCCTTTGGGGGTCGAATGACCCTTTCACAGGAGTTACCTAAGACCATCGGAAAACATAGATATCTACATTAAAATTTATAACACAGCAAAATTACAGTTATGAAGTGGCAATTAAAATAATTTTATGGTTGGGGGGAGGTCACTACAACATGAGGAACTGTATTAAAGGGATGCAGCATCAGGAAGGTTGAGAACCACTGATCTAGAACATAGAGAGCCAGAAGCAAGGTACAGTGACAACCTCTGGACACTTGGCTTTCATCATATATATTCAAGAATTTTTTTTTCTGGACCCAGCCACACTAACACACTTGAAAGTTCGATCCAGTGTTCTGGGTATTGTGTAGAAGACGCATTGGTAGCTAGGTGGGAAATCATCCAGACATAGTATGAGCATGTCTTTTTTTTTTTTTTTTTTTTTTTTTTTTTTTTTTTTTTGATTTTTCGAGACAGGGTTTCTCTGTGTAGCTTTGCGCCTCTCCTGGGACTCACTTGGTAGCCCAGGCTGGCCTCGAACTCACAGAGATCCGCCTGGCTCTGCCTCCCGAGTGCTGGGGTATGAGCATGTCTTAAAAGTACAGATATTAAGCTACAGAGATGGCTGAGGGATTAAAAGTACATACTGCTCTGGCAGAGGCCAGAGTTCAGTTTCCGGCAACCATGTGGGCAGTTCGCAACTACCTGTAACTCAGTTCTGGGGGATTCGCAGTTCTAGATCATAAGGGCACCTGTACTTATGTGCACATACCTCCCCCTCACATACACAGAATTCAAAGTAAATCTTTAAAACAAAAATATGCCTCCTTTATGTTGGCACTGTCTCCCTGACTCAGGTCTCCTCTTCTTCCTGGAATTGTTGGCTTTGTTAGGCACCCAGGTCTCTCTCTGTCTTGGAACGGCCTTACACCTTTAGGTGGCTGTGCCCTCACTCTGTCACTCAGGCCTTACTTCCAATGTCTACCATCTGAAGGGGTTTGCTGTGGCTCCCCCTGACCCTGATGGTGGCTGTCACAGCAATTAAACAAGCCAAAGCCAGCTATCTGCACACACCGCTGCCGGGTTCCAAACAAGAATGCCACGTGGTTATCTGAGATACTTCCTATAAATGATCCAGGACTTTTCCCAAGATAGGTGAATCTGTAAGGCTGCGCTAGGCTGACAGATCTGCATTTTAACGTTTGCCTTTGGTGATTCTAGATGTCCCATGACTGTGCCTACTGGCTCTACTTACCTCCACCTCTGCCTTCAAGGTAAAAACTCTCTGGAACAAGATAGACAGATTTCTACTTCTAGACATCTCTGTTTGGCCCAAGTCCTGGTACACTACAGATGTTCAGTAAATAAGTGATAATGGGACCTCTCATCATTTATTTTACAACCATTTGTTACGCATCTACTGCATTTATGGAAAAACATTCTGGACACCCACTGGGGAGAAGGGACAAGACAAATACCCTGGCCTATGTGTGAAACCACAGATACAGAAGGCTGCATTGTCTGCAGGTTGCTATGTTTTTATGATCAGATATTGAGACCTACTGTGTGCTGATCATTGTCTCATGGATACTATAAAATATTACTAACTCTTGCTCTCGTTATTTTAGCAGTGAAGAAATTGAAGATTACGGAGGTAGTGTCTTGTGTGCTACCCAGCAACCCTCAATGCTCGCAGAGCCTAGCTTCCAAAGTGGCATGCAGGCGTGCATGTGTATGTGCATATGGGTGTATATATTTGTGAGTGTGTATGTAGGTGTTTGTGTGCATGGTGTCATTGTTTGGTATATAGTGTGTACATGTTCCTGTGGGAGTATGTATTTGTGCATGTGTGCACACAAGTATGTAGAGATCAGAGATGGACACTAAGTCTCTCCCCTTGCTGCTCTCCATCTTCACTTTTGAGACAGTCTCTCACTGAACCTGGAGTGCTCATGGATTGAGCTAGGGTAGCTGGCCAGCAAGCTCTGTGTTTCCCTGATCTGGGAGCTGGGATTGCAGCATGCTCTGCTGTGTCTGGGTTTTTTTTATATGGGTGCTGGTGATCAACGCTCCAGTCACCATGCTTATGCATCAAGAACTTTGCCGATGGAGCCATGTCTCCAGCCCAGCCCTGAGGTTTTGGTTCCCTCTTCTGACTTGATCCATTTTAATACCATATGCCGGGCATAGTCCCTTCATCCGGTTCAAGTGACTTTCTCAGCCATAGGCCTGAGTAGTTCAGAAGCTGAGTGAATGGTTTATCCAGAGTGGCATGCTCACTTCCAAACCCACAAACCCACCTGTGGAGTGACCTGGGCTCTGTGGTTTCATTGAACAGGTGAGTTGGGCACCTATTGCTTCCTGGGAGGATGCTTGTGTCTAGAATCTGTCCTTAGACTTTTTTTCAAAGCAGGAGAGACTGAAATGGCTTTATGTTGCCATACACATGCATATGAAAGATCCAGATTAATATAAACCTTGAAAATAGGGAAGCATCTGATTTGTGCTTTTCCATCAACAAACTCGATAACATGAAGGAAACGATTAACATACAAATAGACAGGCTTCCCATTAAAACAGCAGTAGCAAAGAGTTCTGGAAAGATCTCACGCAGAAGTAATTATGACGGGAAATCGGGTCTGATTCAGGCCCATTTGCAGCAAGCTTGGAAAATCAAAATGTAACCACTCATAATCAGGAAGACAACCTTGTGCTGGGGGGAAGGGCCAGTTAAGTATTATTGATACTGCTATTTTACTTTTGAAGAGTCCAACTGGATGAAGGGCAAGTCTGAGCTGGCAGTCTCCACTCAGTGGTTACAGCACGATGCGGGCACTACTCAGGGACAAATGGAACCCAGCACGAACAGCCAGCGTGCAAATAGCCAGGGTTTTGAGCTAGTTTTCTGAGAGTTAATAATGTTTCTACTTGAGATGTCACTCAAAACAAGAACTTCTGGGTAAGTAAACAGCCATGTTGAACATCTGTACCCTCTGAGAGTGGGTTCTGCCACCCTGGGTCCTTTGTAATTGTAGCAGAGCTGAAATTGGTGTGACTAGAACCAACTGGGAAGAGAGGGAGATCAGGGCCTAACAGAGGTGAAGATGATAATTCTCAGAACACAACAGCTGTGTGGTCTGTAAAGTGCCGTGGAGGGAAAGACAGCAGATAGGGATGGGGCTGTGTGTCCCTGGGCAGCCTGCGTGGAAACTGGATCCTCACTGTCAGTGTTGGGGGATGAAGCGTAATGGGGCATGTTTATGTGAGATGGACTCCAGTCTTATGAGATTGATGCAAATTAGAAATGAGTTTTGAGGGAGGGACTGGAGAAATGACTCAGTAGTTAAGAGTACTGGCTGTTCTTTCAGAGGATCCAAGTTCAATTCCCAGCCCCCATATGGCAGCTTACAAGTGTCTATAAATCCAGTTTCAGGAGATCTGAAATCCTCACACCAATGCATAGACAGACAGATAGGTAGGTAGGTAGATAGATGATAGATAGACAGATGATAGATGATAGATGATAGAAGATAGATAGATAGATAGATAGATAGATAGATAGATAGATAGATAGAGCTATATAGACATGTAAAAAGAGATGAGTCTGGGCCTGGGGAGAAAGGCTCAGTATACGGTAAAGCGCTTGCCACATAAGCCTGGAGACCTGAGTTAGGATCTCCAGAATCCAGTCCAAATGCAAATATAATAGCACATTCCTCTCAATCCCAGGCCTCCTGTGGGGAGGCCGGAGTCAAGAGGCAGGAAAATTCCAGAAAGTTCTAAGGCAGTCTGGTGTGAACAAGGAGGTGGAAGGTAAGGATCAACAATCACAAGTCATGCATGTGGTCCATACATACACACACCACAACAAATACACATGCTCTTTTTAAAGCATGAAATGAGGTGCTGGAGGGATGTACCAGTGGTTAAGAACACGTTTGTCTCTTACAGAGGAGCCAAGTTCATTTCCCAGCATCCACATCCTATAACTCCAGCTCCAAGGGATCCAATATCCTCTCATCTTCTTCAGTCACTACACTCATACACACTAAGACCCCCCTCACACACACACAACTAAAAATAATAAAACAAACCTTAAGAACAAAAGAAATGGATTTGAGACTCCCAGTGAGATCTCTTGAGCCCTCTCACCCATGTGATCCCTTCCATTGTGGCTTTGAAGTTAACGATATTAGTATATGAAGCTTCCCAGTGCTGGGAACTGAACCTAAGACATGGTAAATGGTAGACAAGAACATTACCCCTGAGCCACACCCCCAGTTCCTCTTTGTTAGGCATTATGTGAGGTGGCTCTAAAAATTTATTCACCTCTCTGAGAGGAGCAGTTCACAGAAAAGCAGGAAGGGAAATAATACTTGCCTCATAGTTTGAATGATTGCAGGGGCCATGTGGGTTTTCAAAGAATCCACTGAACTAATATGAATGAATAGATCATTCAGCACTATGATTGATGCCTATGAAAGGCCTCCAACAACTATTGTCTCCAGTGATAATTACCCAAAGTTCCTCATGCCTGCATTTAGGAAGCTCCCTTCATTCCAAAGGTCTGTCTTCATTGAACTCAATTCTGGAAGATAATGTGTTGAAACAACTAAATATTCTGACAATGTGACATAATCAAGAATTATGATGCCTGAAGTGATATTTAAGAATAGCAATTCCTAAGGCAGTTCCAGGTCTGAGGCTTTCATGCAGATGGTTTATCTGGAACTCAGGGGCTTTGGTGTGGGTGGGTCACTGAGTGGATGATTTGGGGTAGGGGTGGAGTAGAGAAAAATGGAGTGTGCTTTTGCTGTGGTTTAAGTCAAGCCAGATGACCTTGAACTTGCTCTGTAGCCCAAGCTGGGCTCAAATGTGAAACCCTCCTGCCTCTCAGCATCTTGAGTGCTGAATTCATAGGCATGAACCACCACCCTCAATTTGGAGTCTGCATTTTCTGAGGACCCTGCCCAGCTGGATTCTGCTGGTCTGGATGCTCTGAAAACTGCTGTAGAAGGAAGAAACTTAATCTCAGAAATGGATGGCATGGTTGTTTTCTAACCAACAAGAGTTAAACAAGAGTTGTCATCGCCAGTTTCTTATTTTTGCCAAGAAAACATGAATCTATCTTTTCTAGATCACAGGGAGGTTGCAAGGGTGGGCTGTGCTAACAAGCAGGTCCACCACTACCTAGTGAGCACACAGTTTACAAAGTGGCTATTCCTACTTTATCTCACAAACACTAGGATTCTACAGCAAAGTCAGCCTTCCTCAGCCTTGTTGGTTGAGATGGGAGCAGGGTAGCCAAGGGTCCCTTCATGTGAAGGTCACAGCACACCAGAAGTAGTGCACAGCAGTGCCTTCTCTCTGAAGGTCTCTGTTGCCCCACACCCCCATCACATAAGGAAAATCCAAGTCCTCTGTCAAAGCATCGTCTACACATTATCAGCCTTAGCCATAGCTGCAACCTTAGTGGTGCCGCCTGGGCCTCGAGGAAAGAAACCAAATGGCCGACTGTGCTCTCATTACCCAGGTCATAATTATCCATGCAAAAATCCACAATTATTTTAGAATAAAAACTATGAGGTCATTGCAAAGTGTATTTCTTAAGCAATGACATTAATAAAGGTGTCCATCTTGGTACATAAAATATTACTAATTCATGCACCATTAAACTCGCACATCTTAAATTACAAACCTGATTAATTTTATTCATTTTTTCTGGGTCATTGTTTTGTTTCTTCTTCATAGCTTAATTCAAAGGAGAAAATATTTGGAAATTATTTTGCCCCTGTGTGCTCTATGAATAAAGAGCTTCAGTCAGTTAGCTTATATTTCTGTTAATAAAAACCAACTGTCTCCTATCATATTATGTAAAATAACTGGGTAGATTTTTACTGAGTTAGGAGGATATGTCTAGGGTGGTCTGACTGAACATATAGGATGCTTTGTACTTAGGAACCAGACCTATGGGTGTATCAAGGATGCATGTTTCAAGAGATAGTCACGTACTGTCCTGAGTAGCAGAGCAAACAAATAATGAATGATCTCTGTGGCCAGGAAAGTTAGTCCATATTTATCAATATATTGAGCAGAGAAAACATGGGGCTTTCAAATATGGGTACACAGCATAGACCCAGGAGCTGAGTTGAGATCCAGTACTGATTTGAGGTCCAACTGATGTTTACTGGTGTCTCTGGGTAGAAAGCTCTGCATGGGTTCTGTACTTCACAAAGGGGTCTTGGTCAGGTTTCCTGAGAGTAGACATGGAAACAGAAACTTGGGTGGAAGTTATTTACTCAGTGATGCTCTGAGTAGACTTATTAGGAAAATGTGATAAGTCTGGTGGGGAGCTATGTTATGGTATATACCTGAGTTGTGTACTGGTTGTTGATGTGGATAACTGGGACTCTAACTGGGACCTCCATAAGGCTGTGTTAAACACAGAAAACAAATACACTCAGGGATAGTTATCCCCCACCTCCTACCCAGTAAGAGTGAGAACCTGAGGGCTGGAGAGATAGATTGCTCAGTGTGGGTTTGATTCCCATCATCCACATGGCAGCTCCCAGCCACCTATAGCTCCAGTCCCAGGAGATTCAATATCCCCTTTTGGGCTTTGAAGATACTGCTCACATGTGGTGCATAGACATGCATGAAGGCAAATATACTCATACACATCAAATAAAAAGCAGAGAGAAAAAAAGGAGTTTTAAGATCCTGGCCCTTGGATCTGCTCTGAGATTACAAGAGAAAGTCACTGGGCAGAGACCAGAAATGCCTGTGGCAAAGCTCTGTTTGGTCACAGTAGCATTTCCTACAATCCAAAGGTAGGTTGGCTTGGTGAGGTAGCTCGTTTACGGTAACAGTGACAAAGACGATGATATTGTAATATGGCAGCCATCCTGTTCTTAGTGACTATCAACTGGCAGTGGCAACAGGGAGTCTATTTTGTATCTCATTTAACCCACAGGACTACCTTATATCACAGACAGTGTGATTGGCACAATACAGAGGAAGAAGCGGAGAGTCCAAAGGCTTCATTCCAAGGTCATGCTGTCAGACAGGAAAGCCAGAATCCGACTCTCTAAGTCTCTGACTGTGAAACATCCCTTTTCCACAAGACTTGCAACAAATATAGGTCTGTCTGTTGCAGGAGTTGAAAATAAATAGAAGGTTCTTTTTCATGCTCAAAATGTCAAAGTGGTGACTTTGTTGGCTTATGCCTGTCTTGACTGCTTTCCAAAGCCTGACCTTCTCCTGCCCATGTCAACTCCTCTGCAAGGTTGTGGATGCTCTCAGAACTGGGTGCAAACGTTTCAATCTTCCATGTGTGAAGAAATCCTATGGAAATTGACACCGGGAAGTTCAGGAAAGGTCAAAGAGGTTCCTCTGACAGCCTGTCACATATCTGATGACATCTGATCCGAGCGCTTTCCACTCACTTCCCTTCCAGGTTCAGAAAATGTGCTGCACTTAAATTCATAGGAAATCTAGTTATTTTGTGAGTAGGCTACATATACACACACTCATCAAAGCTCGAGAAAATCTGGTGGGGTTCCAATAAAGTTTGAACTATGCAGGTGTTGGTGGGATAGAAATGATGAGATAAAGCATTTCCTGCCACAGGAAGCCTCTGCTCCTGGAGTTGGGTTCCTGAGTGAATGAAAGGCAAGAGAGCACAGAGGCTTGCCATGCTCAGAAACCCACGGACGATCGGACAATCAAGCTGAAACTGTAGGAAACCTGACTGGAGGAAGCCACACTCTCTGGATGATTCAGCTCTTCTTCTCCTACAGTTCCAGACACCAGGATGATAAGTCACCCACCCCAAGCCATAAGGAAACCAGAACTTTGGAGGCTGGAGCGATGCCTCTGAGGTTAGGAGTGCTCCCTGGTCTTGTGGAGGACCAGAGTTTTGTTCTCAGCACCCACATCAAGGTGTCTTACAACTGTCTAGAACTCCAACACCAGGGAATCTGACACCTTCCTCTATGGACACACACACACACACACACACACACACACACACACACACACACATATTCATAAATAAATAAGAAAATAAATCTTCAAACAAGAAAAAAAACTAGAATTTGAAATCCTTAATCCCACAGCACTTGTTTGCATGACCCTTGTTCTCTGCAATCACTCCCTCCCCAAAAGGAAATCAAGGCGATTTTTTTCCCCTTCCAAATAGATCAATGTCTGAAATATTGGCTTGTATTTCTGAAGAACTCACTTCTGAGTGTGTTGGCCTAACTGTGAAGTTCAAATTAATTGCACCCTTCGGGGATTTGTAGGCATGTTGACAGATTCCATGACAGGAAGAGGAGTCTTATTGGGAAGAATGTTAGCTGGCGAGGTAGACAGCTCAGGGATAATTTGGTAATGGGTTAGAGACTTTTGTCCCAGGTCCTTGGTTCGAATCTAGAACCTGCTTGGCAGTGACTGAAAATCTTTACTGTTTGGCAGCTTCCTGACAGGTGGCTAGTGAAGTCACACCTTAGTCTCCTGTTTCGGCCACTCCTTCTGGAACAAACACAAGAGGGACATAGCAGCCCAAATGAAAACACTAGAAGTGAATTACCACACTCTCCTGCAACAGCTTGTCGCTTACTTAGTAATAATGTTTATTTTTATTTGGTAAACGTGTGCATCACACATGTGTATGGTATATGTGTATGCAGGAGGGTGGGCTTATGTGTGTGCTACCATGTGTGTGCACCATATGCCTCAGGTATATGTGTGACCCTTGCATTCTAGCTTGTTTGAGATGGGTCTCTTTCTCTGTAGCGTGTGCTGGGCTAGCTGACCCCTGACCTTCTGAGTATTCCCCTATCTCCATCTCCCATATCCCTGCAGGAATGCCGGGATTCTAGATTCATTCGCTACCACATTCAGTTTTACTTGGATCCTGGAACTTTAAACTCGGGTCTTCATGCCAGTGTGACAAACTCCTTACCCCCTGAGCCATCTCCCCAGCCCAAAGTTAATAATTAATTTTAAAATCAACTTAACAGGTAATGGGACACCAGGAGAGCCTAGTGCCTATTTCTTCTGAGAGTGAAATCTGATTAAATCTAGGGAATAAACAGAATGTAAAGACAGACAAGAGAATGAAGTTACCTTGGGCCTTCATGTGGACAAGCTGTTTGTCATTGAGCTAGAATAGTGGTATGTTTATGTATAAAAGACCAAAAAAAAATCTTTAAAAGTCAGAAACACCCTAGAAAATATGCATGGACAGTCCCCAAGTCAAGCAAGCACGGGAAGAATTTGTCAGATTTCCTTCCAAAGGACCCTTAAGAGACTCGCAAGGCAAAGAGCCACAGAGAGCCCGGTTATTGGAAGGCTGGTGGCGCCACGTTAATTTCAGCATGGCCACTCTCAGCTGGAACCCAATCAGAGATCAGCGCTCTGCAGGACTCCTTCCTTAATACAAGCCTGGCCCGATAATGAGGGCTTGATTCTAAGCAGGGGAATTTCCTATGTCAGTGGACTTAAGCCAAAAACCTTTAAAATTATTTTAATGTTATTTTTCTTTTTAATGGGACATGTAAGTACTAGGGAAATTATAAGCATTAAAAGGTTTCTAAGAAATATGTATATGTATATTCCTTAGAATGTAAAGTAAAATTTTTGATATAAATATAAATATATATATGTGTATATATTTATAATATATATATATATATATATATATATATATATATATATATATATATATATTTGTCTTTTAGGGAGTGTAAGTTGTAATGCCTTATAAACATCTAAATGTTTCACACTGATATAAGAAATTTGACCCAGTTTTGGTCTGCTGAGGTAAGTTTCTCATATTTTTTTTCTCTAGGAAAACATTGTCTAGCTCAGACTGAGTTGTTCCCTGTACCAGGGATACCCAGCCCTCTGGCTTTTCTTGATCAAGGCTGAGTCAAGTTTCTTATATCAGAGTGGAACATTTAGAAGTTTAGAAGGCACTAGAAATTCCACTCCCTAAAAGATATATATATATATAATTTTATATTTATCACATATATTTTTATATTAATAATTTTACTGTCATCTATGGAGTTCATTCGTGCTCAACAGCTACTGGCGTGAGTTTAAAAAAAAAAGAAAGAAAGAAGAAAAGAAAATTGCCAAGCAACCTCATGTTTTAAGTAGGTTCCCCATTTCCTGACAGGCAGCATCCATAAATTATCCTAGGCCACCTGGAGCCCACAGGACTGAGTGGTCTTGCCAGACTGTCAAGCCCAGGAAGTCCATATTACTGAGAACGCATATCCATGGGATTGACCACAGAAAAGCTCAGTGGTCAGGAGGCTGAACCAAGAGAGTTGCCACTAGTTTGACACTGGCCTGAGCTATGTAGCTAGTTCAAGGGCCGACTGGACTACCAGGTGAGACCCTGCTTCAACTAAATGGGAGTCTGGGGAGGTGAGTCAGTGGACAAAGTACTTACGTCATAAGCACAAGGACCCAAGCTTGGATCTCCAGAACCTACCTAAGAAATGAGCAGGTGTGAGAGCCGCCTGTAATCCCAGCCCCCAGAAGGCAGAGATGGGGGTTCCCTGGTCAAGCTGGCTAGCTGGACCAGCAAGCAGGGGAGAGCTCTGGACTCAACCAGAGACCCTGCTTCAATAAATACAAGTGGAGAACAAAAGAGGAAGACACTGGAAATAAACCTCAGACATACACACAAACATAGATAGATAGATAGATAGATAGATAGATAGATAGATAGATAGATAGATAAAAGTGTACATGCACATGTTCCCTCACACACATGTGAACATGCCTATGCACACATACACACACCACACATCCACATACAAAGACAAATGTGCTAAACAACTGTTTAGCCATTGCATGTCACATGATGCCAATATGACGTGGTATGCTGGTTCCAGCATGTGTCACTGCCACAAAAAATATTTGCAGGGATGACATCATAAACTACCCTCCAAAGCCGAGTGGCTTATGATGGTGTCAAGTAAGACCATTGATCTTTTGTTCTCGATGAGTCTCCGTCTTAGGTTCTGCTTAGGACCCAGGAAACAGAGGAAAGACCTGGCCATGGACTATTCTTCCCATCCCAGTGGATAGGAGTTCCAGAAAGACTGAGACAAACATAGGATCTCTTAAAACTTCAGCTTGAACAGATGCTTGATCACATCTAATTGTATTTGGCCAACAGGAAGATCTAGCCAAGCCCAAAGTGGTAGTGAGTCAGATGAGAGGGAATATTTGATGAACCATACTATCACAATCACATAACTTCAAACCCTCTGTTGTAGAGCAATACCACAGGTGTATATATTAATGGCTGTAATGCTAACAATTAGAGATACCCACTCATTACAAGAATCTGCTGAGCTCCACAGGTTTATTACATCGTGTTATCTATAGAACTCTTCTCATAGGGAGGTACTTGTCCCCATTTTGCAGATGAGCAGGGGGTAGTTCCATGAAGTAGTCTTAAGCTCTGGTCCAACATCTACAAGGAAGATCTGGGTTTGGAGCCCATGTGCTTACACTCTAGTGCACAGACCCAGGCACTGGAGTCCATAATCCTTTTGAGTGCCTGGTTCTGAGCTAAAAAACAGAGCAGGGAGGAGCACAGCAAATTCCTCTTGCCCATTGGATAATCAACTGTTATCTTCAGACCAGTACACGTGTCACTGTCCCTCAAGGAGAAAAGAATCTGGGTCAGAACTAATTGGAGGACATTTGGTTAAGTCTTAGATCTGAGGTGGTTGGTCAGGTTTGGTAACACCACTTGATGGTATGAGATATGACTAGCTTTTTGAAGTTGGCCTTTTGTGTCTTAATGCCTGGTGCAAGAGAAATAGATAGTATCTTGATGTAGTCATGGTTCTCTGCATAAAATTGAGGTTGGAGTTGACTTTATTATTGTGATCCCAGGCACTATTAGAAGGAACAAAAGTCTGTTCTTCTAATGCAAGAATCACAAAGGGCTTTTCATTAATACCCATTGCCTGAGCAGCTTTTATGTACTTACTATAGGAAAGTAAAAACAAAATTAAAATTGCCTCTGGTCTAGGGAGCTTATAATCTAGAGATAAAGGCACATCTCTACTAGATAACCACACTAGTGGATGCATAATGACACACTAGGTACAAGCTTTGTTCAGCCTAAAGAAAAAGGTACATTTTCATGGGATATGACAAACGTGATGAAGATTTACCAGGAAGTGGCAGACATCTCAATCAGAAGAGCTCCTAGAGAGACTGAATATATGCACACTCTATGTTTGCATGTATGAGTAGTATGTGTATATATGTGACCATGCATGTATGTCATTGGAGTGAGAGGTGGGAAGCACCACAGGCTGAGGAAGCAGTATGTCTATAGACCCTTAGGTGGAAGGAAAGGACAATGATGAAGCCATGTGGGGATCTTTGGAACCCTCTACACTTAGCTATCTTTGAGGGGGTCAAATTGCCTGTTACTTTCTTAAATCTACACTACAAGAAGAGGCAAAGCACACTCTTCACCTCTGATAAATTCAACTCTGACTTTCCCAATGTTCCTTCAGCAGGGTTAGGGAATAGTCATTGCTTATGGCAGTCCATGCATATTATTGTGTGCTCATTGTGTTTTATAAAAACAGTGGAAAGAATAGCCTAACATAGTCTGCCCATTAAGGACTTGCATCTCATATAGATAAAACAGTCATGGCTTGCCATTTGAATGCAGTACACTGGGATATTGTTCTAAGAACAGTGGTCCACACTGAGGAGAGGGCCCCTTGCTAAAACTACAGATGGAGATTCCAGATTCCTGTAGGAGATGAGGATTGGACAACTCTTGAACCACCAATAAAAAAAAGGGATACCAATTCCTCCCATCCAAGTATTAACCAGGCCCACCAGGAACAAAGCGTTCAGTGGTAATAACGGTTCTATTTCTGCCACCTGACTGCTAGCAGAGAATCATACATGCATATTCTTCCTTTTAAAATATAATGGCATGAAAAAATATTCATTGAGAATTTGCCATGTGACCACTCTCATGCTCAAGGCTGTCATGTGGTACAGAGTGTATGATGAAAGTTAGGAATTCAGGAATTAACAATACACCAGTTAAATAGCCACAAAATGTTACAAAGGGGGAAATCCATGAGGTTAAGGGAGTAGGTTTCCTAAAGGACTGAGAAATATTCTGTCAGTATCTATTAATAGCATTAATTAAAACAGAAGAAAAATTTAATACAAATTATTTAACAAAAATTTAAAAAGAAAAGGAAAATGAGTCTAATACTGACAATATATTTTCACTGTATTTAAACCTCGGCCTTATAAAATATATAAATCTATGTGTACATGTGACAGATAAATACACAAAAATAAACCACTTAAGTGCTGGAACTGGCAAAAATAAACAAATGAAATTATAATAGTAGTTGAGTAAAAAATTAAACCGCAAATCATTTCAAAAAAAATTAATGAATATGAAACAAGACAAAAATCTTAACTAGTCATTCTTTTATAAGGTTTATTTTTATTATGTTTTAATTGTGTGTGTGTGTGTGTGTGTGTGTGTGTGTACATGTGAGCATGTGAACATTAACACATGCACTCAAGGACCCTAGAGGTGTCCTATGCTCTGGAGCTGAAATTACACAGATAGCTGTAAGCTTAGCAATGTTGAGACTGGAACCAAACTTGGGTCCTTGGAAGGGTAGCAAGTGCTCTTAGCTGCTGAGCTAGCCCTCCAGCCCAAGTAACCAATCTTATAGACATAAGGAGAGAAAAATTTTCCTAAGCAGCAAACTAAGAACTTAAGTAAAGCCTAGAGCAAGCATTTTTCTCTGATAGGGAAATAACATTATCATCCCATTGATATCAAGACTATCCTTCTACTAACTTTCTGGTCAATGTTTTTATAGACCTGCTAGCCAACACTATAGGGCATGAAAAAGAAATAACGTATATAATGCAAAGAAATTATGGTAACGACTGCAATGTCTTGCAGAAAACTGATGACATGCAAAATTTAAGGAGCAACAGAGTTCTGCTGCACTCTCTCCCTAGGTGTGAAGGTACACCCCATTTCAACAAAATTACATAAAACTTTATAGAAGCATATAAAACAAGACCTAAATGTGTGGAATTCCATTTTAGGCACTTGGTCAGAAAACCCAAATGTTGAAGATAGAAACCTCTCTAAATTATTCTAGAAATTTGATAAAACTGGAGTTAAAGTATCTGAGGAGGTTGTGTTAGATGCCAACATGGCTTTCTAATTTTTATTTGATAAGTTAAAGTACTAAAGGATAATTTTAAGTCAAGTGGAAAGGATTGATAGTTCAATAAACCTTTGAGTCTTTGATGGCTCAAGTGGGTGAAGTATTAACTGAGAATTCTGCCCCTCAAGGTATTAAATAACGATTCTGTGGGATCCAAGAGCTTCATCTAAAATGAAAAATTTCTTAAATTACAAAAGGCAAAATCCTGCACAAGAATAGGCCTGTCAACGGTCAACCATGGATACAGCAGGGAGGGGCCCAATAGGCCTTGACCACATCCTATGCAACTAGTGGCCACTGGTGGAGCCTGGGAAATCAGGGGTCGCTGCCGCCACCTGCTTTGTAAACAGCTGTGAGCCCACCAGGATCTAGTGGAGATCTGCAAACCCACTGTCTCACAAGGGACATGGCTAAACCTGCTGGGTTTCAAAACAAAACAGAAACACATAGATACTGAAAGGGACTAGTGGAAAGAGAGGGGATTAATAGGGGTGGGAGGGAAAAAAAGGGGGGCAGTGAGGCAAGAGCAATCAGAATACATTGTATTCATGTATAGCAATGTCAAAGGACAAATTTAATAAAATTAAAAAGTCATTCAAACGGACATAAAAGGCAAAACACTTGAAGATTTAAAATATAAGCCTTTAAACAAAGTGTTCATTACAAAACCCTACCAACTTAATGAAACATTGTGTGTGTGTGTGTGTGTGTGTGTGTGTGTGTGTGTGTGTGTGTGTGTTCAAATAGTCATGAAATATTTAGAGATAATATATGTGAAACCCAACTGGGGAAGTTGGAAGGGCAAGTAATAAAATGCATTTAAAGAAGAGGAAAGTGAAACATTTACTAAAAATATGCTGACCACCTCCTTCGCCAACCTACCACACCCTCCTGGTCATACAGCCATTATTAGGGTCTCTTTCCACGCTCCATTCTATTTTCTTTGTGCCTGTCACTTGTCTTTTCACCTGTAAGCCTGGCTTGTCCATTGGATGCTGAGGATTACGTGTAGCCATTTATATTTCAATTAAAGTATAAATTCAGTTCCTCATCCCATTAGCCACATTTCAATGGCTCAGAAGGCACATAGGACTGGTAGTGACTCTCATGTTGAGGAGTACAGGTCTGGAATAGTTCCAGCATTCTAGAAAGCTCTATTGAAATCACTGCATAAATTTATAAGTCTTTGCATTATTATAATACAGTCCAGCCTCTTTGTTTTCTTCCTTATCTTAAAAGTTGCTTTGACAATTTAATTCTTGGAAACTGGATTTTTTTTTCCTAAACTACTTAACAATGAGAAATCAGGGGGAGTGTAAATTAAAACAATAATACATTGCTCTACAGCAGCTAAAATAAACACAATATAATTTTAAATGGATAATGGGAATGTTTGATAAAATTTACAGAGAGAAAGCAGGGAGAGAGACAGAGTCAGAACACACTGTGTAGCTGTAAAGGTATAATACAGACAGGTCTCCCAAACACATAAAAATTATCCTATTTAGTGTTCATGAACCATAATAATAGCTTGTATTTATTAAGCATTTATTTTTTTCTAGGCACTCTTTCTGTCAATTAAGTGTCTTACATAGGACGGTTGCAGTTAAGACTGATTTATGACTGTTTTCTTTATTTGACTGAGGCAGAGAAAGTTGAGCAACTTGCCGCAGGTGACCTGGCTGCTTGGTACAGAGCTTAGAGCCAGGCTGTCTGGCTTCCAGTCTGTGCCGGTGCTACCGTGCTCGTGTGGGCACAGGCCAAGTGACATTAGGTAGGTATGGAAATGTTTCAGAGAAAGTAGAAATGAGGTGTAGGCCTTTACCTGATGCTGTGTGATGGAGGGAAGATGGAGGGGTGACAGGAATGTGGAGGATTCAAAGGAAAATATTCACGACATACTTGCATAGTCTGAGGAGGTGGGAGGACACATGGATACCACTTACTGTAATTAAAATATTTTTAAATAAGTAAGATAAAAATGTGTCTATTTAGAAGATGGCATAAAGCTTTCAGGGTGTGGTGGTGGTGGTGGTGGTGGTGGTGTGTGTGTGTGTGTGTATGTGTGTGTGTGTGTATACACACGTGTGTGCCTGTTTGTGGAGGTTAAAGGCTGACAATGGATGTCTTCCTTTATCATGTTCCACTGTAGTTTTTGGCACGTGTTTTCTCTCTGAACCTGAAGCTTGCTGATTCAGCCTGTAAGCCCCAGGGATCTCTCTGCCCCTGCTTTTCTAGTGCGGTGATTAGTAGGTGCATGCCATGATGCCTGGCTTTTTCCACATAGGCTGGGGCTTCACAGTATATGTTCTACCTGTTGAGCCGTCTTTCCAGCTCCTAGGACTTGCTCTTGATCTACAGTGTGCTAATAAGATTGTGTGCATCCCAATGATTCTCTGATGCTCTGCCAACCAAGTTGTGACCGTAGAAGAGTAAGATGTAGTTGAAAGGGACCCAGACTGGGGCAACAGGAGATGTGCTGAAGACTGGCTGAAGGGAGGAAGAGCTGTGGCTGAAATGTAGGAATGGTGGATGTCTTAGGGAGACATCACAAGCTCCCTGGTGCTCAATGGGAGCCGCAGAAAGGCTTCAGTAAGAGACAGTGTTTTCTGCATTCCCATGGCAATCACCTCATCCTTTTCTCTGGTCTCCAAGAGGAATGCGGCTGGCTTCCAAGGTACTGTGGCATGCATGGTGCATTGCTCTCCTGAGCGCACATTCACTTTGGTCCATGGAAAACATTTCATCTTGTGACCTAGAAGGCATCTACCATAGAAGACCTTTCTCGTGGGACTCTATCTGCCATTAGGTGGCTGCTGCAACTCAGACTTTGTGTTCATATCACCTCACTCCAGTGCTAAAGTTGCCTGTGGCCTTCCCACCCCTCTTCCCAGGGAGGGAGGTTGTTGGCTGTCTCCCTGGCGCCTACTCACGTGTGTGGCTCCTTACACAATCACTGTCCTGGAAACCAACACGGGTGTGTGGCAAGGTGGAGCCCACATGGGCACGTCTGAGGCTGCTGAACCGTGTGAATAGCAGACACTTGCCAATCCACCAGAAGAAGAGGAGCTGGGCTCCTCCAGGTTCACTGGCACAGGAGGGGAATACTGAGGGAGAAAACCACATGCCTGCTCAGCCCCTGATGGTGAAGCACATGAGTAATTACAAGCCTTAGGATGCTGGCACCCACACAAGCACGGTGTAACTCTGGTCCCAGCTCTGGGTCTGTCACCACCCAAGAGGGCCCGAGAGGAGCTTCCTTCTTCCTATCTGCCACAAGCGTGCACCTGTCCCCAAGCCTGCAGCAGGCCTGACACTGCTTCACAACCAAAATGGAACTGTCCATCTCAGCTTCCATAGATACTGAAGCACTTTCCAAGAGCCAGCCAAAAAGCTTGGGAGGGTAATAACTAAGTGTAGAATTCTAGGGTGTTTTGCAATTGAATTAAGCCCAGTGAGCCTCACTGAGAAGTGTACTCCTCTGGAAGCCCTGAGACCCTACCTGGATGGAATCTTGGTTTAGTAGAGAGGTAAAGACATCTGTTATATTTCAGAAGAACCATCAGCTCCCAAGCACCTCTGTACCTATGCCAAAAGGTCTGTCTCATGCTTTGGAATGTGAGTAAGAAGGAACACAGGCTAATAGTAACTCACGCTGTCCCTGGGGGGGCAGTGGAAGCTGGTCCTGGTCTGGGCTGGATTAGCTCCAGTACTTGTGACTAAGTTTCACACTTATGCAGAGTGGAAAGCCCACCTGGATGTCCATGTGACTGGTTCTTCCTTACTGTATCTTTTGAGGATCACACCTAGATTGTCTCTCAGTTCCTAGAATTTTCTTCATGCACACCATGACACTGTAACATCAATAGGACACCAGACAAACTGACTTGGGGACTACTATTCTCTGTAACATGTCCAGTCCTGATGACCTTGGACAAATTTCTCTCCCATTTCTCTCTCTGTCTCTGTCTCTCTCCTTTTTTTTATTTTGAATGGTAGTTTGTATAATGGTCATGACTTTGACACTGGAGGTAGTTATTTTAATCTTAACTCATTAAATAATCTTTCTGCCTGTTTCTCCAATGGTAACATCAGGAATGGGATTTGTCTCTACTTTAGAAGGGTGCTCTGGGTCCTAACTGAACTAACAGAGAGTCTTCTGATGCCAAGCTCTTTGGTAATGATCAGAATAACTGGACGATAGAGGGTAACAGGAACCAGAATCCACCTTAGGAGTGTTGCTGAGATAAAAAGAGATCAGATATATGAAGCTTGGGGCTCAATACCTGACCTTTAAATGGTTACTGTTCCTAATGGAGGTTAGGGCACACAAGGGCAGACTGAGCACATACTGTGCCTTGGACTTATGGGATTATGGTGCTGGGCTCTCAGGATACAGGGTTGGAGACAAGAGGGTGGGAAGGTAGTTTGCCAGGTTGGGAGAGAAGAACAGGGAAGGTGGGCAGGGCACAGACAGAAGCTGCAGACACCACGCCCCTGGGAGGATGCACTTCTGTTGTGCTCAGGCCAGGACCATTCTGCTGATCTACATCTTGCTGCCAAATGTTGCTCTAACCAGAGTGCTTTGATCCCCTGCCAGTCCTTGAGCAATGGAGGCAAGGTGTGCCGATCGCCTGCCCATCCTGATGGTGGTGCCAGCCTAGGGCTAGCAGGGGATGGCCCAGAGGGTAAGGGATGGGCTTGGTTGTTTGGGCCTAGGAAGGCAAAAGATGCAGAACATGAGCACCGAAGACTAACGTGCTCCAGTGTTCATGTTCAGACCCTCTGTGGAGGCTAGAAGAAGCTCCAAGAATAAAAGGAACAGCATCCGGGTGTTGGCAACACAGTGCCTGCCTGGGCTCCTGTGACCATCTAGAGCAGTGGTTCTCGGCCTTCCTAATGCTGGAACCCTTTAATACAGTTCTTCATGTTGTAGTGAACCCTCCCCAACCATAAAATTATTTTTCATTGCTACTTCATAACTGTAATTTGATCCACAGGAGGCTGAGAACCAACCACCCAGCTAGAGCAAACTCACACTAACAAAATTGGGAAGCTAAGGCTAGGAGAGGTCAAGGTTTCCCAGAGTCCATATCAAGTGAAGGCAGTTCTTTGAATCACCTTACCCTTCAGTCTCTCACCCTGGATACTGTTAAGTGTTTGAGCCTGAATGACTCTTGGGCCTGTGAACCATCGTTAGTGAGTTTGGGAATGTTCAGCAGTACCCAGGGTCTCCACATGGTAGAAGCCAAAAGCACTCCCTCCTTCAAGTGTGACAGCTAAAAATGTCCCCGGGCATGGGTCAACATTGTGGGCAGTGAAGTCTGCTCTCTGAAGAACAACCTTGCTGCCTACATGAGGGATGAGAGAAGCTGAAAACAAGAGGGAAAGAAGCCACGTGGGGCCAGGAGAAGATCAGAGAAAATAAGGGAGAAAGAACTTATACCCAGGACTCAACCCTGGGGGCTAAACTTGTGACTCATTTTCAAGCTGGTGAACCTCCCTTTGATTAGACCCCGAAAGACAGACTGGGGACCTCAGTAGCTGCTGTTCCTTCCAGAATTGCTCAGGGTGGCAGGTAGCACTGTCCACATTAAGCCCTTCACCAGAAACACATAGACTTTTAGAGTTATCTGTGTGATCTGTAAGATTGCTCAGTGGGTACAGAGGCCTGCTGCCAAGCTGATGACCTACAAGGTGGAAGATAAGAACCTATCCCTGCAAGTTGTCTTCTGACCTCCACACTCACTTGTGGTGGTATTGTGTCCCCCAATATATTGTGCATCCTAATAAACTATCTGGGGCCAGAGGATAGAACAGCCACTAGATAGAGGCCAGAAAATGGTGGCACACACGTCTTTAATCCTATCACTTGGGAGGCAGAGATCCATCCGGATCTCTGTGAGTTCAAAGCCACACTGGAAACAGTCAGGCAGGGTGACTCACGCCTTTAATCCCAGGAAATGATGGCAGAAAGCAGAAAGGTACATAAGGCATGAAAACCAGGAACTAAAGTTGGTTAAGCTTTTAGGCCTTTGAGCAGCAGTTCAGCTGAGATCCATTTGGATGAGGATTCAGAAGCTTCCAGTCTGAGGAAAGAGGATCAGCTGAGGAACTGGAGAGGTGAGGTGGCTGTGGCTTGTTCTGCTTCTCTGATCTTCCAGCATTGACCCTAGTACCTGGCTCCAGGTTTGTTTTTATTAATAAGACCTTTTAAGATTCATGCTACACTCACTCACACACATGTGCACACACACACACACACACACACACACACACACACACACACTTTATAACCATTTTAAGTATGTTAATTGGGCTGGTCTTCAGACTCTAGTTCCTCTGTATCTCTCTGCTAGGAGGAAACCATCACTGTACCCTCTCCAGGAACGCTGGTGTCTCCCTGGCCAGATGCAAACATACGGAGTGGATGGTGCCAGACACGCCCAGTGTCTTGGGCCTCTTATGGGATTTCCCTCTGCCAAGAGCAGCTGATCTCAGGGAACCATGCCCAGAACCCAACAAAGAGGACAGACACTGGGTCATACTTCAGAAAGGTCACAGTCATCAGCCAGGCAGGCTACAGTTGGCCCATTCTGCTAACAGCAATGAGAATTTATTTTTTGAGACATATTTATTTTTTGGGTCTTATGTATCCCAGCATGGCCTAAAACTTTCTTTGTAGTCAAGCATGACCTTGAACTTTCTGACTCTTGTGCCTCAACTTCTCAGCTAGATTGATAGGCATTCACCACCACACTCAGTTTACGGCATAAAAGGAATCTAACCCAAAACCTTGTGCATATACCAGGCAATCACACTACCTACTAAGCTACACCCTAGCCTGGCAATATGGTTGTAATGCTAGCAAGAAAGGGGAGCTTGCTGCAGTGTTTATTGAAGCCCAACTACAGGCAAGGGTCCAAGTTCAACGCACGTTACGGTACTTACCATTCAACTGCCTTTGGAGTGGGATTTCAATTTGTTTATTTCCATCTACACAGCTTTTCTTTACACAGATATTGGAACTGAGCCTATAGAAAAGCAAAGGAAAGGACACCTGTGGCTTTAGGTGGCAGAGCTGGACCCCACAGCAGCCAAAGCAGAGTCCCCTGCTTACAGGATATTAGAATCTTTCTTGGTCCTCTCAGTATTTTAACTTCTTCAATGTAGATCCCATGACTGTGCCTGCTACCCAGTTCTGAGTGAGAATCCCAAGGAAACTTTGCAAGAGTCATAAGTGACATGGCACCTCCAGAGCAGGAGTCTGGTGACGAATTCTGGAAAGACAGCCCAGAAGAGTCGCATCTGAGATCCCCACCCCTAAATCAGAATCCCAGCTCTCTCAATGCCTGTGTCACTTTGAACAAGTCACATATGATCATTTGAGCTTCCGTTTCTTTTGCTAAATAATTAGGATAATCATACACACACCACAAGTTGTTAGGATTTAATGAGAGAACACACGAGAAGAACTATTGAGCTATTATCTACCTCAAAGGATTATTGAAGAAATATAAAAGGGACATACAGGCAAGGAACGTAATAGATGCCTCATAAACAGTAATTATTATTATTGTTACTAACATCCTTTGGAACCAGTCATTCATTTTCCCTGGAGCTGTTCAAAGGTTCTCTTACTGTGACAGAAGAATGGGATAAATGATGTCTTTGATAAACTGGTTTTTCACCTGGGGGATCAGGTTGGCTAAAACTAGCTGGGTTAAAATGACTGAGAATCAGTTCAGTTTGACAGCTTCAGAAGAGACAAGATATGCCCACTCACTGTTGAGCATGAGGCTCCTCTTTGCTGACACAAAGAGAGACACGGAAAGAGCCTACCAGCAAGGCACAGTAGCTCCTGCCGGTGAACCTTGCACCCAGGAGGCTGAGACAAGAGGATCAGAAGTGTGAGCCTGCGCTTGGCTTATATGCTGAGTCCCTGTCTCCAAAGACCCAAATCAGAGAGGACAAAAGTTCTTGCTGAGGACTTTTGTGAGCTCTTTATTTGCTACACACCCAGGGACAACTGGTCACCCATCACAGCTGAGAAGATTGGATCTTCTCTCCACCTCATTGCCTCTCTCCACCATGGTCTCCTTGGGTAATCTAAAAGCACATACAAGAACCTGAATGCCAAGGTCCCAGACTGTTTCTCTGCCTCCGGAGTGGGGCCGTGGAACCCTAACCTAGACCTGTACAGCACAGTTAGTGAATAGTGTTAAGGCAGCACTGGCTGAGGTTGAGAGCTGTGACAAATGAAGATTGATAAGACACTTGGAACTAGGAAGATAGCTGAGTGGTGAAAAATGCTTGCCACACAACCCCGAGAACTGGAGTTCAGATCCCCAGATACCTATACGACAGCTGGGTGTGCATTGGCATCCCTCATATAATTCCAGTTCTAGAATGTGGAGACAGGAGGCACCCCCAGAGCAAGCTGGCAAGCAACCTTGGTCATACTGAAGAGCTCTAGTTTTTTTTTTTTACTGAGAGACTCTGCCTCAAAGAATACAGTCAAGGAGTGGTGGAAGATGAGTTCCAACATAAACCTTGGTCCTCTATGTGCAAGTAATACAAGTTCATGTGCCTACACTATACACATATGCAGAAATATGCTGCCATATACCACACATGAAAAGTGAGAAAGAAAAACAGAATACACCTGTCCATTGCTTGCCAAAACACCGGTGACTCTAACCTCATTGCTGCCCAGCATCACAGCCACCACACCGCTATTTCTGGGTTTTCAGGCTATTACATTCAAGTGCTCCCTAGCTTGCATTTGCTCATCTTCTAAAATGACACATCACCTGGTATAGGCTAGGCCATCTGAGGTTCCTCTTGGAACCTCAGGAGACACCCAGGATCTTTTCAGGCCTCAGTTTCCAAGTTTGTCAGCTGAATTAGTCCCACCTCCCTTTAGTGTTGCTGTCAGAACCAGGTAGGGGGCTTTGTAAGCTGGGGGTGCCCTCACACAGGAGTCTGCCAGTACCGGCCATGTTCTAAAACACTCTGTGTGTCCTCTCTGTAAGAGCAGAGATGTTCCAGGTTGACCTTGTTCTCATGATCAGATTTTCATGTATTCTTATCTTCTTCCACTTGCCATGAGACAGAGGTCGGATATGAACTGCTGGCTCAGAGATTGTCTGAGTTTTGGTCTAAGTAATCCAGTATTCAAGCTGAGCAATCTAGCTGCTTAGAGGTCCTCACTTGGGATGTATCTGAAATATGCCAAGAGTGACCATTCATCCTGAACATGTAAATACCTCCATGCTGCTTCCCTGCAGACTGCTGTGTGCATTTGCCTTTGCAAGAAGTATCTCATATCAGTAAGTGGCCCTGAAGACAGACACACCTGCTTAAAGGTTTTTTATTTTGTTTTGTTGGGGGTTCTTTAGGTTTCAGATTGTTCTATCCTTGGTCTCTCTTCTTCATACATCATACCGGTGTTCTTTAGTGTGACACATTGAGCCATCTGCTCAATTCGAACTTCTCTGTAAGATATATGTCTGCTTTTAAAAACATGGCCCATATAGATCCCTATACAGTACCAAATCTATATTTAAGGTAGGTCATTCTGGCATTCTGATGTGTGTGTGTGTATGTGTGTGTGTGTGTGTGTGTGTGTGTGTGTGTGTGTGTACATGTACCTGTGGAGGCCAGAGGTCAACCTCTAGCATCTTCCTCAGTCACCCATTACCTTGTTTTGGGAGTCTTACTGGCTAGGAGATTACAGGTTTGGCTAGGCTGGGTAGCTAGTAAACCCGAGGGATCTGTCTGTCTCATACTCTGTAGCACTGGAATTATAAGCATGATTATGATCCACAGCACCTTTTTCTAAAAAAAAAAAATGTGGTTTCTAGAGGCCAACTTAGGCCTTCATGCTTGTGCAGGAAGCACTTTCCCAACTAAGCCCCCAGTGTTGTAAATTAAAAGCATCAAGGAGGAATCATGACATGCAACAGGACTCACATGGGAGGTTTATTGGGGGCAGGGCAGAGAAGGGGGCAGAGACCATCCCTAGGGCGAAGGAAGAGAAAGAGACTGGAGGTGGGCAAGGTCCATCTTTTATAAGGGAAAGTAGTGACTGTGCACAGGGGGGTGCTCTTAGTGGCTGCAGCTGAGGACGTATCCTTTCAGGACCCTAAGAGCAAGCCAGTACAGATGCCTAAATGCTAACACCCAGGCCAAGCCAGAGCATCCAAGCATTCCCTATAAGCTTGGGGAACACCAATTTATCCAGATTGGCTTTCATTAAAACAAGATGGGTTTATTTATAGAGACATTCCCTGTAACTCTGTCTCCAGCCTAGAGAAGACGGTTCATGAGACAACCCGGGGCAGGCTGCTTCACAGTGGTCCAACTGCCAGCTATTGACAGTATTGATAACAACTTCTGTGTAGAGAAAAATGGACAGTGTGTTAATCATTGTGCTAATATCTTCCTTAATCCACAATATCTCCTCCCAGGGTTAGATGCTATAATTATCCCATTTTATAAAGAAGGAAATGAGACTGGAAGGATTAAGTAGCTTCCCTGAGCTGAGAGCTCCTAGGCATCAGGATTCAAATCCTGGCTCTCACCATGTCTGCTGATTAACCCACAATGCTGATGAGCAGCATGCTGATGGCGTTACTTTACAGTGGAGGGCATGAGCTCTGAGAGGTGCAGGGTGTGAGGGGCTGAATGAAAGGTTTCTGGTCCTGCACTGCTTCCTGGGGAATGTGCTGGGAGCACCTGCAATCCAGCACTTGGTAGCTTAAAAAAAAAGAAGACTGTGTGTGACGTTGTGCAAGATTTGAACATTAATTACATCGCTCACCTGTCACAATATTTGCCTCCATGAAGTGCCTTTTCATCTCAGATCTCCAAAGCAGGTGTAAAAGCTGTAATTTATTGTAATGACTGTTATGTTTTTAATAATTACCCGCTATGAAGTCTGTTTGACAGAGGCGATACTCGGGTTTTTCTCTGAGCCTAGTAACTGAAGTGTGGGGAATCTGAGATATAAAGGAGCCGAGGCCCTTCTGCCTTCAAAGCCCTTTGGACAAAAATGTCATGTGGTTGTTGTGATGGTTTGGTTGTGAAACACTCCCTTAGACTCAGTTTTGGATTACATTCCCCCCAGACACTGGCACTGCTTAGGGGTGGGTATGGGATCTTTAAGAGGTGGAGCCTAGCTGGCAGAAGCATTCAGCTGGGGGTGGGGATTTGAAGCTTCTACTCAGCCACTCAGCGCTAGATCCCACCTCACTCTCTGCTTCCTGGTGGCTGTGATTTGGGGAGCATCTGCCACAGGCTCTCAGGACCATGGACTCTTCCATGATGGACCATAATCCTCCTGAAACCATGGTCCCACATTAACCCTCCCCCTCCTAGTTGGTGTAGTGTGTGTTAGTTACAGAAATGCTGAAATCATCCACACAATCATATTGCCAAAGAAAAATAAATTCATAAAACCAGAGCACAGTGAACAGCCCTGCTATCTACCAACAGACACGGAGGAAAACTCTACCTGCGGGAAATATGTATGAGCTGCTGACAAACACTAGCACCCACATGGATGAACTTGGGAACAGAAGGAAAAATTGAGTATCCTTAGCTAACCTAAAATACAAGCAAATTTTAACAAAGCTGAAACACTGGCCACACTCACACACACACATAGTGCATAGTTGAGGGAAACCAAAATAGGAAGGTTTAAAGGAAAACTGAGATTGCTCAGCATAGACCTCTGCTACCTGCAGAGGAAACAAGAGCCTGGCTAAGGAAGATGTACCAAAACAGGTTCAGCATCCTTAAGCTGCGGCACTGTCCTATGGACATTAATGTTCTCTTCAATACACTCACATAGTTATATGTATCATTTTTGTATGCTTTCAAATACTCATTTGAAGAGAGAAGCCGCTAACACAAATAGCATGGAGGCAAACTGTTTTTTGTTTGGTGTTTGGTGAAGATAGATCAACAAAATGCAAAAGCGGCATATATAGTGTATATAATATGTATAAGTATTGCATTATGTATGTATATATGGAGAAAGATAAAGTATTATATCAAAGTCCAGATGGGTTGTTCTCCATTATAAATATCTATATATAATTAGGAGAAGTCCTGAGGGGAGAGAGCAAGCTCAGTAAGAAGAGAGAAGTTGGTGGAGGGCCTAGATTCAAAGCAGGGGAACTGTAAGAACAGATCAGCTGGTCTTGTTTTTCTCTCTCTTCTCTCCATAGAAAACTTCCAGTGCTCAGCATCTCTTTTTACCCCTCTAGGATGTTTTTAAGGCCTCATGGACAGGGAATGAAACAGCATCTCAATGTCTCCAGCATAAAACACTCATTGTCTGTCAGAGTGGCCAATACATATGCTGGAGGAGAAACATGATTCTGAGTCAGAAAACTTCTGGTCTCAGCTCTGAAGTGCGGCCTGCTAGGGACACTCAGACCATGGAATGATGGGGAAATCTCTGTATAAAATAATAGGCAATGGAGCTGTTGAGCTGTAAATTGCTGTGTTTAACACAGGTCATGGTGAGCGTTACTAACCCTGGGATCTAAGCTTGCTTGCTTCTGCTGATAAACTCTTGTATCTAGTTGCTCTGCTGTGCATTTCAGGCCAGGCACGTCTTGCTATATTGGGGAGTATCTTCTTAACTGTGGAAGTCAGAATCTGGAAGAGATAGAAGGGATCCCATCTCCCCCGCCCAAACTTTAAGACTGCAAATACATTTGAAAATTAACAAACAAACAAAAAACAGTGAGGTTCTAGGAGCTCAGTCGGTTTGAGTTCAATCTCGAGAACCTAAGACAAAAAAAAAAAAAAAAAAAAAAAAAAAGGCACGGTAGCACATGGGTATAAGCCTAAAACTGGGGAGGCAGAGACAGGCAGGTCCTTGAGTCTCACTGGCCAGCCAGGCCTAGCATGCTTAACCATTTCCAGGGCAGTGAGAGACTCTGTCTCAGAGAAACAAAACAAACCACAAAGCATGGTTGCCTATGTATGCATGCAGCTTAGTGGTAGAGTGCTTGCCTAGCATGTGTGAGGTTCTGAGTTCAATTCCCAGTACAGAGAGAGAAAAAAAAAGATGGATGATGATGTTTGAGCAGCCACGGTTGTCTTCTTGGTCTTCATTCACACATGCTCCCATACACAGAGAGAGGGGGGTGAGGGAGAAGGGAGTGAAGGAAGGAAGGAAGGAAGGAAGGAAGGAAGGGAGGGAGGGAGGGAGGGAGGGAGGGAGGGAGGGAGGGAGGGAGGAAAGAAGGAAGGAAGGAAGGAAGGAAGGAAGGACAGACAGGCAGACAGGAGAGAAAAAGGAAGGGTTTCCTGTATGTCACAAAGATTTCTATTGAAGAACTAACATTTAAATAGTAAGATTCACATTATTTTGAATCTTTTCTAAATTTAGAAACCCACTGAAGAACAGTTTAATAGTGAGCAACAACTTGGGGGGGAGGGTTCTTATGATAACACAAGTGTGGCCCATCCACATGGAGGGGCCTATATGGCACCATATGTATTTTTAAGCTATCTTGAGGTCAATCACATGTATTTATAGTGGAGTTTGGGGACTCCAGGGAGCTGAATACCTCACCTGAGAAGACTCAGTAGTTAGCAAGTGGCTGTGCATGGACTTCAACTCTAGTCAACCAGGAGAGAGAGAGCTGTAGGTAAGGTTCAGATATATTCTTTTCCAAGACTTAGCATTCAGGAGAACGTGCCAGTCAAGCTGAGACTAAAGCAGTTTGGGGAAAGACTTCTGGATAATCAATACTGTTACTTACTCATGGCTTGATAAGCCTGTGGACACAACCCATCTTTTCTCCTGCTCTGGGAGGATACACAGTATCCAGGGACTCAGGGGTCTAGCTGGTCTAAGAGACTTGCTGCTACACCTTATGTAGGATTGTTCAAAACACCCAGAGAAGCGGGGCATGCTGTTCTTGAGTCTCTCACTCTGTTCCATGGGCATAGCATGGAGGAACTATTAAGGAACCTGGAGTACAGACTGAGGCATGACGATGGCGAGGGGAGGGGAAGGGGCTCTTTGTCTCCAGACACAACCGATGCCTACAAACAGAAGCAGCTCAGAAAGTACTGGGCCACATCTCCAGTTAGCATTACAGCTTCATGCCCTTAGGGAGCAGACACTGGGTCTATGAAGGGTTAAGCATGTGTCTTCTCTTGCTGGCATGTCTCCCAGGCTAAGCGAAGGCTGTTTCATCGTGTATGGATAAGAAAGACAAACTGTGCAGATTGAAAACATCTGTACCCTGAGTGAATGGGCCACATGTCCGCAGTGCCAAGCTGAGGCTTAGCTCCATGTGTGCCCTTTTGTTTGATTTTGGAAGAGAAGCACAAACAAATACAGTAGGTTCTGCTTAAACAAAAGATGCTGATCAATAGAGGTTTGTATAGCTTACGACCTTCAGCCATAAACAGAAATTTGAGGTAAAAATCCACAAATCCCAGATCAATTACCAGATTATTTACCCTTTTGCACTGCTAATGTTCTGATGTGCCTTGCATACTAAATAGCCATGGAGGAAGAGGATTTATGTCAAACAGGGGAGGGAGGCTATGTGGATTTATTAGTTGTGGCAATCAAAGCGTGTGCCATACTTTTCTATATAAACATGACTGTGGTGATTGTGTAAATCAGCTAAGACAAATTTTAAATTCCAGAACTTTTCAGCCCGTGTTACCAGTAGCTTTAAGAACTCATTTCTATTATATAAGAAGCTTTAGCCATCTGTCAGAAAACTCTTTTTGCATTGTGGTTTTCTGTAAATGAAAGTACATATGTTTTGTGGGGCTCTTATGAGGGGTACTGGGAGACAGACCCTCCAGCCCTGGCTGTGATCCTTGCTAGCTGTAAGTGCTTGGGAAAAAACCCTGTCCTCAGTGTCTCCAGACATGTCTTCTCACTAGTCTAGCATAGAAGGGTTACATATGAGCTTTGAAGGTTTGAAATTCTGTTTAATCATTTGTAACATTTCATTTCTTACATGTAAAACAGTAAAAAAATAAATGTTTCCCTCCTGAAGGGAAATATCCAATAATGTGTAATTTATAAACACACAGCTTACAGGGCTGGAGAGATAGCTCAGTGATTAAGAGTACTTGCTATTCTTCCAGAGGACCTCTGTTCAATTCCCAGCACCCACATGGTGGTTCACAACTCTCTGTAACTCTGGGTCCAGGGAATCTGATGTCCTCTTTGAGCTATCACTGGCACCAAGCATGCATGTGGTGCATGAAAATACATGTAGGCAAAACATCCATATGCATAAAATAAATAAATGCATAGCTCATGACTGGCATAAAGGAAGCAGCCCTTGGCAGGCATCAGCTACTATTGTTCTGTGTATCTAGGCCTTTATGTCCTTAATTTCAATATTTCCATGAGAGGTTGGAATCAACTCAATAGGTAAAGGATTGAAGAACATTCTGTGAACCAAGGGACTGAGGAGTCTTAGGGGGAGGATTGTTCAGTCAACCAGAAAAAGAAAGAAACATTTTTCCCAAAACAGCTAGTCTTTAGATTAAGGAAAGCTGGTGGGAGCCTAAAGACCACCTCATGTCCCTTCCTACTTACCACAGAAGTCTTCAGGCTTGAATGTTTGTTTTTCAGAATATACGTGCTTCCTGCAATAGCATGACCTGTTTGCTCCACCCATCACACTCCTCTGTGGGATGTTGGTTTAAGCAAAACCATTCCCACTCCATCCTATGCATGGAGCCACATTCATCTCACCCATCTCCACGCTCCAGCCTCCAGTCTTGTGAAGAGTCCAAGTTCCCATCTTTTGGATAAATGGGGTCTCTGAACTTCCCAGGCTCACCTCCTTTGTCGTCCCACTACTGCCTTCCAAATCCATCATAGTGAAAACCCTGAGACTTCTCCCATTCTCCTCATTTCTCTTCCTCCTACCCTTAGTAACAGGAATGAAAGAAAAAGTGATCTGTTCCCAGAGTGTTGAGAGCTTGACATATACAGACTCATAAAGTCCCTAGCAACACCATGTATCCACACTTTACAAACAGAGGGAGTGAGGGCACGAAGATGACTCATGTGCTGCTCAGTGGCAGATGAGAATCTGAACAAGGCCTGGCTGACCTGTGACTATTGGGTCAAAAGGTCTCAAAAATGAACAGCTCCAACTTCTCTGAGAAGGTTTATAAAAGTCAGGGTCCTGAGCCTGGTAGTGGTGGCACAAGCCTTTAATACCAGCACTCAAGAAGGAGGCAGAGACAGGTGAATCTTAGTGAGTTTCAGGTCAGCCTGGTCTACAGACTGCATTTCAGGACAGCAAGGGATACACAGAGAAACACTGTCTGGAAAAAACAAAACAAACAAACAAAGTCGGGGTTTAGGGCCCTGCTCCACAATGTCTAGTTGACTAGGTATGGGATGGGACTTGAGAAAGTCTTCCAAAAGGATGTTAAAGTCTGAATATAGAATGGACCTCACAGGCTCCTGAGCTTGAACACTTGGTCCCCAGCTTGTGGTGATGGTACAGGAGAGTGCCGCACTTTTAAGGAGGTGGGAACTGGAAGCAGGCTGTTGGAAGGTGAGCCCTAAAGATTATAGCTTAGCCCCATTTCCACACCATACTTCCTGGTCAGTGCCAAGTTAACAAGCAACTGCCTCAAGCTCACACCACTGCAGGCCACCAAGGTGCATCAGCTGTCATGACTTCCCCAACATGATGGATGGTGTGCCCAAACCATGAACCAACATAAACCTCTTTCATTTTGTTTCAAGTTGTTTCTATCTGCTATTAATCCAATGGTGCTGATGCTGAAGCTGCTGTCAGGGAAGTCCTTTCGAGAAGCACTGAAGGCTTTGCTCAATGGGAGACAAGTTAAGGCAAGTGTGTGTGTGTGTGTGTGTGTGTGTGTGTGTGTGTGTGTGTGTGTAGCTAAAAGTGATTTTCTCATTAACAAAATCTTGGAGTAGGGTATGGATGGAAGCTATAGGATGTAGAAATTTTTTCCCAAATTAGTCAAGGAGTCCAATTACAACAGAAGTTAACTGTTCCTTTAAAAGAAATGCAGTTTCTTGTACCTTAATTATTCTACATATTATAAAATGTGGAAAGTTATGGGGGGAGAGGATTAGAGGCTCGCATTCCTTGGTAATGAACTGCATAAGTGGTAAAAGCCAAAATTAGAGTATTTTTTTCCAAACTTCTACTCAATAAATATTCTGTCTCCAAAGTATCATAGGTTCCAAATTAGCAGTGTGGGGGTTCATGAAAGTCATTCATTTCTCCATTCATGCATCCCACAGACATCCAGTGAAGCTTCTGCTCTGCCAGGCATCTGCTGGATGCCTGGCCCGGAAGGGAGATGGGGAGTAGGCTTCTATGGGATATTGATTTAAGAGAAATGAGATTGAGAGAACAACTTCAAGGAGCTTGTGGTACAGTGGGAAGTAGGGTCAAGGAGCAGATATGTATACCTGTGCCAACGGGTGGAGGGCTGGGCCACGGGTTCTTGACAAAGAGAATGTCATGGATTGGTGGTCCCTTTCACTAGGAAAGTGAAAAAGACCAATCATATATTCCAATCCTGACCCTTGCTGGGCTTTTGGATCTGACCTAAGAAAGAGGTGTAGGGCCTATTATAGGGCTCAGTCTGTAAAGTGTTTGCCATGCAAAAATGAGGACCAGACTCCAGTCCCTGTGAACACTTGTAATCTCAGTGTGGAGGAGGCAAGGACAAGCAGAACCCTAAGACTCACTGGGAAACCAGCTTAGCCTAATCAGCGAACCCTGAATCTCAGTAAGAGACCTTGTCTCAAAAAGAAAGAAACAAGAGAAGAGATGGGAGAGAGGAGAGAGGAGAGAGGAGAGAGGAGAGAGGAGAGAGAGAGAGAGGACACCTGAGGTTGTTCTCTGGCTTCTACATGTATATACACACAAGTACACATATATTCCCCACTCATATAGAAAGTAGAACACACATGAACATATATATGCATATATATGTACACACATACTTGAAAAAAACAAATGAAAATGAAAAGAAAGAAGGAAGAGAGGGAGGGAGGGAGAGAGGGAGGGAGGGTGGGTACAGTGGCCAGGTGTAAGGTCTCTGGTGCCACAGGCCAGTATTCATTTCCTGCTTCTCATCTTGACTACATCAGTCTGCATGCATTTAGAAATAAATAGTGAAAATAAACTTACTTAAGTAGTGGGAAACACATGATTTTGCCTGACACAGGTATTGATAAGGAAGGCAAATTCCAGGGCCAGCTGTTGAGTGGTCCATAACACCAGTGAAGACACACACTTGGCTCCATGTTTCTCTTTTTTTATTGACAGTTTTGATATGGATTAATCTTAAAGTGTAAGAGTAGGGACACCCAGATGTCACTCCCAGTTGTCACCTAGTCCTTACCTTCCATCCTCATGATCCTCCCAAGTCAGGTAATCTGACCCTGCACCAATAATGATGTAAGGGAAATGCTATGCTCCATTCTCCTCTCTCTGCCTCTGTCTCTGCCTGCCTCTGTCTCTCTTTGTCTCTGTCTATCCCTGTTTCTGTCTGTCTGTCTGTCTGTCTGTCTGTCTGTCTCTCTCTCAGTGTGTGTGTGTGTGTGTGTGTGTGTGTGTGTGTGTGTGGTTTTGTATGCATGAGCACATGAACATGTGTGTGTAGGTTCATGTGTGGGATGGAGGACAAATTTGGGCTTTGCTCCTCAGGTGACACCTGCCCTTCTCTTGAAACAGGGTTTATTATGGTCCTGGAGCTCACCAACATAGGCCAGGTGAGTTGACCAGCAAGCCCCATGGATCTTCCTGCATCCATCTGGGGTTCTGGGGACACAAGTGTGTGCTGCTATGCCTGACCTTTTCACATTGGTTTGAGGCTAGCCCTAGATCCTCATGTCCTAGTACTTGCAAAACAAGGGTATTGCCAATTGAGGGATCTCCCCAGTCTTTTGACTGTCTTCAACAGATCAAGCAAGACTCACCCCTAGGCCTGCAGATTGAATAGAGACAATGCAGCATGCTCAACAGCAACCTGAGCTGGGGATTCAGATCACACCTGTGTCCCTGGAGATTTCTCTGGGTCTCAGTTTCCTTAGCTATATAATGGAGGTAATAGCATGCCCATTCCTAGGGGTTGTTACAAGGATAAAAGGAGCTAATTATCGCTTTGCCATATGCAAAGCAAAAGCATTGCTTCTTCCATATTGTTATGTATCGAAAGCTCAGGGGCTGTTAGAAAAGACACATGGGTTTCATGCCAGATAGGCAAAGAGCAACATCCATTTCACTATCTCTCAGCTCTGCTGTCTCCATCTCAACATTTTGGGCCCAAACCACCTGCTCAGGTGGGGTAGTTTTTAAAACTACCATGTCTCTGAGATAGTTCTTGGCATTCGAAATACCTCTCCAAGCACCTGGAAATTGTAGCTCAGGCCCTTGGGCTTGGTAATACCACCTCTCACCTGAGCCCCACCTAAAGCCCATCATTAAATTTCTTCTGAACTTGGGTGGAGATGTCAGTCCCAGGAGACACTACCTCATAGCAGGAGGGCTTGTGCCCACTGGTCTTCCTGTCTCCCAAGGTGTACCACCATGGAGATGTGGTCCTGGGCAGACTGGTTTGGTTCCAGAATCAATGAGAAGGCAGACTGAGCTAATCACATATTACCATGCCAAGCATTGAGGACAGGAGCCCCTTTTCTCTTTCTCTGGAATTGAAGCAGTACAAGTAAGGTTGGCGGGGAGTTAAAAAAAAAAAAAAGTTATGTTCAATGTAAAACAAAAGTAACAGGACCTCCTCAGAGAACTTCCCAGTGTGGTTGTTTATAGATGCTCAGTTCCGTTTCTTGTCAACCCTAATGCCAGGATGGCTGTGCACCAGTCACTCCAGTAGATTGGAGATGATTTCCTCAATATCCTTAGGAGTCAGGCAGTTTTTCATTACTGTGATAAAACATCAGAGATTACCAATTTAAAAAGAAGAAAGCTTTATTTTTAGCTCACAGTTTTAGACTCTGTCCATGGCTCTTGTGGCAACAGGGTACATCAAAGCAATATCTTGTGACTGAGGTGTAGCTGGAAGTTTTCCTGTGTCCCACCTGGGCCCTGAGGTTGGGATGAATTTCTCTCATCTGTGTCCCACAGCCACTTGGTCCCAAATAAACACACAGAGGCTTATATTATTTTCAAACTATATGCCCTAATGGCTCAGGCTTCTTGCTAGCTAGCTCTTAAAACTTAAATTAACCCATTTCTATAAATCTACACTTTGCCACATGGCTTACCGGTACTTTTACTTCTTGCTTCTCCTGGCGGTAGCGAGCAGCATCTGCCCAACTCTCCTTTCTTCTCTCACTGTCTCTATGAGATTTTTCTGCCTGGCTCCATCCTGCCCTCCCACAGGCCAATGCAGCTTTTTCAACCAATCATAGCAACACATATTCACAGCATACAGACAGACATCCCACAGCACTGAAGACCTTTCACCTTTTGATAGTCAGGAAGCAAAGAGAGAGTGAAAGAGAAGAGAAAGGCAGGATTCAACTATTGCCTTCAGAGGTGCACATTCAACGGCATGAATTTTTTATCCATTGGGCCTCACTTGCTAAAGGCTCCCCTGCCTCTGTGTCATTTCATTGGATGGAGACCAAACTCCTTAACACATGCATTTCAGATTACAATCCCTTTATTAATATGCACAAAGTGTACCTGGGCCTCTGGACTTTTCTAATAGGATAGTATTTATCATCTACTGGGAAGTACAGAGAAAGTGGCCCCCATTGATCTGATCTCTCCATACCAATACCTTAACCACTCCACTTCCCTACCTCTCCCCTGGGAGCTTCTTAATTCCCATAGGTATCATCAGCAAGTTGTAACTCTCAGACCCAGTGATTTGAGGCCTTGGGGATACTAAGGAGTCTGAGGACTTGATGTAGACAGGGTGGTGCAAGCTCTACAACCTGTCTACACCAGCAGCTGGAAGTCAGAGAAGTCCATTGCTGGGCTCTAAGCTGTCCTGGTGCTCTCAAAAGGTTGGTATTAATTAGCAAGACGTCTGAACTATGCAGCCATGCAGACTCTATTTCTTATTTGGCAAGGCTCATAGGTCCATCCTCAAGTCACCTGGGCAGCTATTCAAGTGAGACTTGGGCAGCCAACAGCTCCTGACCAGCTTTCAGCTAGATGAACACAGGATGGAGGGAGAGTCTACACTTAGGTATTTGTAGAGGAATTTAACATAGTATTTTAAGTCTGCTAATTCAGTCCTTCCTAACTTGGGTCTGCTTTTGTTTGTCTCCAGGTTGCTAGTGATTTATTTTAGTTGTGTTTTTATCAAAGCATGAATATGGTATTCACGTGGAGTCTGAAGAGCATTGACTAACCCTGCAATTTGGTTGAGAACCCAGAGAGGCTCTGCCTTGACACCTCTGGATTCCACATCTGTTGTTGAGTTGGGGACAGATGAGCCTGCAGCAGAAATGCCAACATGAAGTCTTTTTTAAGGGGTCCTGTCACCAGAAAACTCATGAACGATCCACTTCATTCCATAATATAACCGCTCATATTAATATAACAAACATCTTGCTGGTTTTTTTTTTATTTGTTTTCCTTCAAGGCAGCAAATGAAAATTTTTAACTTCGAGAAGATTAGGGTTTTTTTCTCTGCTTGCTTGCTTTCCCCATGGCTCTGTGTGCACTCCGAAACATCGTCATACACCCCTGGGAAATCATAGTCTTCACCATTTTGGAAATAGCTTTGTAGCAGACAACCAACAACATTTGAGTTTCAATTTTATATTTAAAAGCAATTTGCAGTCTTAATAATATAGTAGGCAGTATCATCTTAATATGTATGAGCAAATCCTTCCAGGGTTCAGTACATGCTACAGAATGTCACAGACTCTTCTTCTCAATAAATTCATACAACTGTACAGTAATCCTTTGAGGCAGGTACTATAACTATGTTCTCAAATGAATTCATACAATATCAATGCACTGAGATGCTGAGTCACTTGTCCAGGGTCACACAGCTAGTAATAGGCAGCAGAGCTCAGATTCCCCCATATACAAGTGACCTGTTTTGTCTTTGTATTCTGTCCGGTGCCTTCCCACAGCCTCCAAAATGGGGCAATCTCAGGCTGTGTCGACCCAATAAGCTTCCAGCTGCATGAGGAGAATGCATTTGCCCCAAGACCAAAGAATTATAGGGAAGCTAAAGTTAGACACAGTTTTACTTTGGACTCTGTTCAGATTAAATTGATTGGGTTATGAAAATGGTAAACAGATGAGGTTTTAAGCTGGGTCCCCTGCTTTCCAAGTGACAGTTTCAAGTTGGGTCCATGCAGAGAAAAACTGCCTTTGAGGCTGTCCGGTTCAAGGCACCCTGGCCAGAGCAATTTGCTGGAAATTTGGGGGCAATTTTAAAACCATAAGGACGCCCCTTCAATTCCACTAAATCTTTGGCCATGCCTGATTTGGTCATGGCTGTGAAGAGTCAGCCTTTGTGAATTAGCCACAGCCAACCCACATCAGCATTTGATTGGGTGTTTCAAGCATCCCATTTGGTTTTGAAATTAGTTGAAGAGGATGCTATTTAAGGGGCAAGTGGGAAAAAAAATACATAGTCTGTCTTGTGCTTATGGAAAACAAATTGCTGTATTCTGATTAACTGCACGTGATGCTGAGCTATCTCTCTGAAAATGACCTCCGTTTGCAGCCTGATTTTGATTTGCAGGCTGTGGGATTAAATTCCACTTCATTTGGTTTTATGATCCTCCCTTCGTTCATCCATTCATCCACTAAACATTTAGTGAGCACCAAGGAGAGCTACCCAGTGCTAGGTGTTTGTGTGGAGGGAGAAGAGAATGGCCCACAATGGATAAACCTGCAGCAGTCTCTGACCCTGTGCAGTTTATGGTTTTGGTATGGAGTCATAATGCAAACATACAATGGTGATGTGGAGTGCCTTAGCTTCTTTTCTCTTGCTGGGATAAAACACCCTGACCAAAGCAACTTGGAATTTATTCCACTTCACAGTTCAGAGGTCCACTGTTGGGGAAAGTCAAGCCTGCAGGAGCTTGCAGCAGCTTGTTCTATCACATCCACAGCTGGAAGGCAGAGGACAAGGTATGCACGCCACTGCTCAGCTTCCTTTCTCCATTAGGCTCAGGATCCCGGCCCAGGGAATAGTCACACACACAATTAGGATGGTCTTCCCACATCAGTCAAAAAATCAACACAAGCATGTTCAGAGGCCCGTCTCCCTGGTGATCCTGGATTCTGTCAAATTGACAACACTAATATCATACAGGATATGTGAAAGCCTAGGCCCATCCCATGGCAGAGTCTAGATCCAGGCATTTCCTAATTTGTTTCTTTGGTTATAACCAAATACTGGTTTGTCCTGTCTGTGCGTCAGTCACTGAGCCATTTTTGACCATTTATCTTTAATCAGGGTTGAAATAACCAGTCAGATGCCAATCAAGGTGACTTCAGGAGGAGGTAAGAACACAGGAGTGTGTGCTTCCTTGTTACTATCATATCAGGAAAAAAGTTCAACAACTGAGTACCAGAAAGTGTCTCCCCAACACCTATGCCAGAAAGATCACCTCCGCCTGTGCCCCAGGCTTCACAAACACTCTCACACCCACAGCTGAAATGCTTTCTGGCAACATCTAAGACAGGCATTAGCTTCTGAGGAGCAGTTGAGTGACCTAGCCAAAGCCCCCAGCCAGTTAATGGTACACAGGATCTCTAAACCAGAACTTCACATTCCAAATGCTGCATCCTCTCCAGTTCATCATGTTGTACAAACTACTTATTGAACACCATCAGGTTCACTGTATGATAAGATCTCAGTATCTATATGCTGGATTATCTGGGTCACCTGGCTAGTTACAGTGCATCTATGAAGAATGGCCATTCAGTATGCAAGAAGAAAAATGTCTTGATATAGTAATATTTACAATAGGCCTAGTTAAGACACAGAAACTTCCAGGGGCATCTCTCTCCATGGGCTGCTTTTTTTTGGTTTTCCTGACTGCACAACCTTAAGGCTAACTTCCACTTTATCCTCATGTGACTCTGGCATCATCTTCAACTTGGCTATTTTTTTGTCTCTTTCTTAAGACAGGGTCACATGTAGTTGATGTTAGCCTCCAACCTGTTATGTAGTTGAGGACAACCTTGAACTCATGATCCTCCTCCATCCAGCTTCCGAGGGCTGTGATTATCAGTGTATACCACCATGCCTGGTTTTATAAGCTGGTGGAGTGGAACCAGGACTTCCTGCATGCCAGGCAAGCACTCTATCAACCAAGACATATCCTAGCCCCTGGGATGGTCATTTGAAGAAAAAAAATAAACAAATAAAAAATTTAAAAAGTAAACTTTTTATTCTTATTTCCACTTTGACATAAATGAGAAACTCAACTCAGCTGTTTGAAAGTCAAAGTGGCCTTTGTGTTGGAAAATTAAGTTTTTATAGCACCCGGGGGGTAGTTATTACTCATGGGATCCTTTCAGGAATTTAAATGTGATCAATTAATTGATGGTAAAAATTATATTATGTAAATGCAAATTCAGAATTGAGCTTGGTACTCACAACCACCTGGAAAAAAAAATTAAAAAGGCCAGGTTAGGCCTGAGGAAATTGGAAGCTTTAGCCCCTGCTATTAAAAAAATAATAATAATAATGAAAGAAAAGTGAGTTTGCAGCAAACTGAGTAATGAGGCTAGAATTTTCCCCCCTTTTTGATAATATTATCACAATCTATCATCAGCATCTAACTGTACCACAGAGACAATGCCAATGGAAAGGACCCGCAGGCAGCTTTTGTGGAGCCCTTTTTGTTACATCTTTCACAATTCTTATCAGGCTTATAAAGCTCATAAACACTGGCACCCCAAACAGCCTAGGAAGAAGGGAAGACAAGCAGGGGCAGGGGAGGGGCAGGGGTAGGGCCAGGGGCAGGGGCAGGGAAGGGTCGGTGGCGGGAGGGCGATAGCGCGAAATTGAAGGGTGCAACACAAAGGGATCTGGAGCCACTGATTTTACAGCTGATGCAGCTACTAATACATGATAAGATTTGGAAATATGAACACAAAAGCCCCTCTAGTATCTGCGTTTATTTTCCCTCCTTTGTTCTTGTAACACAAAGACAAGCCCTTCAGTGCGGCTTGGTTTTACTCAAGTGTCCCCGCAGCAGAAAAGCTCTTTGCTGGGCGGATTTCAAGTCTTGTCTTTGCTTTCTTTCATGTTCAGCTTTGTTGTACCTTGGTGGAAATTTCTGGAAGGTTTTACAAAGCCATTTTTCTCATTGTTCCCAGTTGTTGTTGTTGTTTTAATTTTAGTGTTTTAAAATTTTTGATGATTTTTATACTTGTATACTATAATCCTAGTCATCCCCTGTTATTCTTTCTCCCTCTCTCCCTCTCTTTCTCCACCCCTTTCTTTCTCTCTCCTCCATCTCCTTGCCCCACACTGGTGGACCACCTTTCATCAGATGATTCTACTCCTGAGACACTCATCTGAAGCTTTTTATATCCCCAAACTCTCAATGTCAAAAGTTGAAGACCTTCCTCCAAGACTTTCTTAAAAAATCTCCCACCTTTGAGTCCTTAACGGTATGTTGAACAGCAAGTCTTAATTCTGTTTAGCAAATACATGGTCTCTTTGATGCCCCCCAAAGGCTCCTGATTGTCTGCTGAGAAGCAGTTTCATAGCCTATGTAGTGCAAGATATTAGCATACTACCAGGTACAGGCTGTGATTCTCTTTTAGTGGTGTAACTTCTCGGTGCCCCAGCTTGCCCATATGTAAGCTGAGGATGCTGACAATATTTATGCCATGAATTATTGGAAACAGAGCTTTGCTGAATGTATGGAACAGTGCCTGCATAAAAAAGAAAATAGGATGTTTACATACACATGTGCACACAGAACACTCTCAGCTACACATGCGAACACACACACCCATAAGTATATAAGCCATATGTACAGAGAGAATTCACTTTGGGAATCAGTCAGGTGAGCAAACGACTTGTCAGGTACCATTGAATTTCTGGAGTCCTTATAAAGAGAAAATAGTAAAGCAGAGAGGGGCTCAGGAGATGGCTCAGGTCTTAAAACACGTGCTGTATAAACTTGAAGACAGGAGTTCAGATCCTCAGAATCCACATACATGTCAGTCAGGCATGGTTATCCCATCTGTAATTCCAGCAGTGGAGGGTGGAGATTAGGGGCTCTCCAGAGCAAGCTTCTAGTGAGACCAGCATATCAGCAAGCTTTGGGATTGACTGTGAAACCCTACCATAAAGAATGAGGTGGAGGAGCCATCAAGGAAGATTCCCAACTGACCACCTCGGGCCCCCATACTCAAGCCCATTCATATGTGTCTTTCCACACAAATACATAAGAAAAGAGGAAAGAGAAAGACAAAGTAAAAAAAAAAAGGAGTGAAAGAGAATGAAGGAATAGAAGGAGATAAAGAGGAGAGGGAAGGAGGGAGGGTGGAAGAGAGAGAGAAAAGAAAAAAGAAAGAAAGGAGGAAGGGAAGGAAGGAAGGAAGGAAGGAAGGAAGGAAGGAAGGAAGGAAGGAAGGAAGAAAGAATGAACTAGAGGCAAGGGAAGGAAAGTCACAGTGGACAAAGGCACCCATTTGAGTCAGGCCCCTGGGTCAAAATCAAAAAGATCTCCAGAGAAATCCAGGGTTGAAAACATGAAGATTCCCTCCATGCTTCGACAATCAGACCAAGAAAACAATCATTCCCATTTCATCCAGCGTAAATATTCAGTTTACAAATGGCTGCTGCTTGGAGTCATGTGCTGGGGATGCTTCGTGTTTATTTAAGAACTCAGTTTGAGGGTCTGTCTTCCAGACATGTGGTTCACCGCAATAGACAGCTGTTGATATTCGAAGCCCATGAGCATTCTAATATGTTTGAAAATTGCAACACTTTTAAAACCAGATGTTCTACATAAATTGCACACAAAGGAAGAAAAAGAGAAAATGGGAGAAAGAAAGCGGGAAGGAGAGAAGACAGGCGTATCTGTCACTTAGCATAACACTGGAGTTCTTCAAGCTCAGAAAATACAAGACAATTTGAAGTGAGCTCCACCAAAGCCTGTTTGGGATGTTTTTCCTCTACAGTAAAGATAAAAAGGAAATCATTTTAAGAGAAAAAAGAGAGCTCTGCTATAAAGATGATTAAGGGAGCTTCAGCCAGCCAGGGTCCACAGCAGGGACAACTGTGGTTCTGAGGTTCTTGGTACTGGCTGTTCTAGAACACACAGGGCATGAAGGGATGTTGTGACTTCTCAGTCTTTTGGGGCACTCTGTGACTTACGCCATCTTTTTGGTTGTAAGCCTAGTCCTTAATGGTTGAGCTATCTCTCCACCCCATGGGTCATGCCCTCTTGTAAAAGATCTTATGTCCCTCCCAAGCTTTCCTTTCTGAGGAAAGGTTTGCATGTTGTTGTAGGTAAATGTCTGATGTCTTTGTACTGTGATCCCACAGCTCAGAATGACTACTTAATGTTGACTGCCTGGGTTTGAATTCCAACTTCATTCTACAATGCCAGCATGCACCATGGGTGAGTTTCTGCCTATATTTAAATCCCAAATCCACCACCCCGTGTACACCATGGGAGAATTATTGCTTAGAATCAGACCCGAAATCCATCACCCAATGTGAACTATGGATGAGTTAGCATGACTTAGCAGACAATGTGGGTGAATTATTATATGGGTTCAAATCTTGACTCCACCAATTAGTGAGCACCATAGACAAACTACTTGATTTAGGTTTCCATAGTCCCTGAGATAGTTTGAATGTAATTGACACTCCATAAACTCATAAAGAGTGGCACTATTAGGAGGTATGGCTTTGTTGGAGTAGGTTGTTGGAGAAAGTGTGTCACTATGGGGGCAGGCTTTGATGTCTCTTTGCTCAGTGTCACAGTCCTTTCTGTTGCCTTCTGATCAAGATATAGACAGCACCATGGCTGCCTGCATGCCGCCATGCTCCCTGCCATGCTCCTCACCATGATGATAATGAACTGAATCTCTGTGATCTCTGAATCTCTGAACCTCAATTAAATGCATTCCTTATAAGGATTGCCATGATCGTGGTGTCTCTTCATACCAACAGAAACCCTAACTAAGACAGCCCCCTATATAAAACGGGGACCTCAGTAATGCCTTTCTACTAAAGGGAGCTAAAGCATCTACCACTGTGCTTGAGGCACAACAGTGCATCTCTTTTTGAAACTTTGTATGTAAGCTATTTCTCTCTCCCACCCTCTTGCAAACTCCTTAAGACTAAGTTGCTTTGAAAGAAGTCTTGGCAATGCTGCCTCCTCCCCTGTGATAATTGGATAATTTGGGGTTTCCTGGAGTCAGTCCTGGAAATCACTAGTCCATGCAATTGGAAATGACTGGTTTGGGGAGACGTAGAACAGAGGCATGCTCTAAGGCAATGGCGGCACAGTCGGACAGACCTGGGCATACACCCCGTCTCCTCCTCACCTTGCCAGCTGTGCAACCTCTTCACTGACCTTCAGCCTTCAGGCAGAGGGTCCCTCTGTACCAATTCTTCTCAGGGGAGCAAGAGATTCAAAGGAACAAGCCTGAGTGTCTAACACAGTAAGCACTTCATTAATGTAATTTTATTTCTTCTATCATCTAATGACCTCTGCCATGATGCAGAACTTATCAAACTATATCAACCATTACCTATATACTTCCTCTGTTAAAAATGCAACCAACTAGTCATTCAGTGCCATGAAAAGACACCAAGAAAAATAAAAGTGATTAAGCCAAAATACCCAAGTCAAATATTCAGTTATACACCATAAAGCTCCCCTTTACCTCTTCAACGCTATCCCTTCATTTCATTTCAGCCAGCCCCTGACCCAGACACACTGGAAATCAGTTACCTCCACCTCCTTATCTTTTGCTCCTGGCACTTCTTGCCATATTTTGGCCCCATGCCCTCTTCACTGTCTGACTTGGCACAATCTGTTTCTGACTGTATTCTATGTCTTAGAACTCTGTCAATACATCATAGGTACATACACCCAGCCCAGCCCAGAGTCCCCTGTGTTATCTTTCCCTATTTGTCCTGCTTATTTGATTATAAACCTCTTGAAAAAAGAATGGTGTCCTTGTCACCACATTACCTCAATATTCAGCACAATGCTGTCCTGAAGAATGGAATAAATATTCAGTATATGCATGCATGAAGGAATGCATTGATAGAATAAGGAAGAATGGATAGGTGAAAGGATAGATAAGTGGGTGGATGAATGAATGGATATATAGATTAATTGATATACAGCTGGATAGATGGATGGGTGTCTGACAGATGGATGAGTAGGTGGATGGATAGACCGACTGACTAGACATGTGGATGGGATGGATGGATAGCAGATGAGGGGTTACATGGATGGAAAACTGGATAAGTAGAAGAGTAGAAAGGTGGACAGATGGATGAATAGATAGATGAATATACAGATAGATGGATGGGTGGATGGATGGGTGACTGGGTGGATAGGTAGAAAACTGGGATGGATGGATGGATGGATGGATGGATGGATGGATGGATGGATGGATGGATATATTGATAGATGCTGGAGGAACAAGTAGGTGGGTAGATAAAAGAGCATATGGGTGAGATGGATGAGGAGGTTGGATTATGGGGGAATGAGTGAATATTTGAACAGATGGATAAATGTATGGATGAATCACCTGGGACTGGAAAAATATATCTATAAATACAGACATGTTGACTATGAGATCTGTCACCTAAACATAGTCTACAGAATCAACAAGATAATGAATTAACCAAGAGGTCAGACATTTTCTTGTTAGTTACTGGACCTTATCTTCAGCAAGTTCTCCTCCCTTCAGCACAACCCATTTCTCCAGTCCTGCTCCTCACACCAGCTAACTTTTTCCTTCAAGCTTCAGACATACCAGCACTGTCTCTGCAATCCCCCCTGCCAAGATCTCAAGAACCTCTCTCTCTCTCTCTCTCTCTCTCTCTCTCTCTCTCAATCACACTCTGCTCCCACCATCACCTGCCTGATTCCTACTCTTCTCTTTGGGCTGAGCTTCACTCTGGCTCCTTGAACTCCCCCTTGACTCCACCTCTGTGAACTGGCTTGGGCTTCTCTGTTATTTCTGCTCACAGCCCCTTCTCATGTTCAGCATGGTACTTACCAAAATTCTAATTATGTAGGAATTGGTGTGATTAGTGCTTTCATGTCTGCTTCTCCAACCACAGTCTAAACTGGAGGGACTCAGGCTTGCCTGACGTAACAGTCGGGCATTATCAGGACCTGGCCTACAGTGTGTACTTAAGAAATAATGCTTGCCATTGGAATTAGTGTGATGGGGATAAGATCCATGAATCCTATAATACTGTCCAGAAAATTCAGGATTGCTATTCAGTTAGTATAAACTAGTATCAGCTACCAATAGCAGTACCAGTTGTATGGTACAAGAGCATGAAAAAGTCTAACCAATTACACCTGAGAGCTCACATTAAGGTTTTTAACAGGGTCTACCACAGAGCCTTACCCCCTAAAGTGCAGTAAAATTCCATTCTTCTGGAGTCTGCCAAGGTTTTGGCAAACCAGCAAGAGCTTTGCCCATAGTCCCTGGCAATGGGCATGGGCCTCTGTTTTCCATCTGTGCCTTCCCTGGATGCTGTCCCTGACACAAGTATCTTTCACAGCTGTACGCTACACACAAAGAGTATTCTGGGTTACTTGAAGTCATTGATGAATCATGCTTATGGAATGAGTGGGTCACCAAAGACATACGTGGACCAGAACAACATGCATAAAAGTTTCCCTTCTTGGAGGAAAAAGAAATGTCTGAGAGAGAAATAGATCTCAGGGGTCCACATGGGGGATGTGTGTCAGTCTTGGCCATCATTAGGGTGCCAGGCTGAGAATGAAGGGGATGGCCAGCTCTCTATTTCTGAAGTGAGAGTGTACAACTCCATCCCTAACTTGACTCCCTGGCCCATCACAATGAGGCAGCAGGCACCGTTCACAATGGGCCAGGCATAGGGCTGAATACAGGCCAGGCATCCTCTATACACTGTTTATTGAAATCCTCAGGACCACCCAGCAAAGGCTTGTACTGTTCTTGTTCTTTCTCATGGAGAATCAAACAGAGCCTTCTACTTTTAATAAATAAGATGTGGGTGGAGTATGATGGCTCATGCTTGCAATTCCGGTATTTGGAAAGATGGTCAATTTAGAACCAAACCAGGCTTCATAGAAAGACCAAGAGACAGAGGCTGCGACTGGGGCAGGGTGAGAAGGAGAAGGAAATAGGAAAAGAAGGAACTAGGAAAGGAAGGAAGAAGAGAGGGAGGGAAGGAGAAAAGGAAGGAAAGAGGGAAGAAGGAAGGAAGGGAAGGAGGGAAGCATGATGAAATTAAATGTCTTGCCAAGGGTTCTACAGCTAGCAAGTTGCAGGACTGCTAGTGTTAATTTCTGCACAGTACCAAATCAGGTGAACTTTCTGTGTCTGCTGTTGCCTTGACAAGTTCCAAGAGCCTTTAAATTTCAAAAGAAAGGAAAAGCCTTCTGAAAACCCAATGAAGTCAGTTATGAACAAACCAAGACATTGTTTGGTCAAAGCATATATCTGACTGGAGTAGACTGTGTGCATATTCCCGGAAAGGTGGGGAAAGGAGTATCAGATACAACTATGGAGTAGGCGTCTTGGCAACATAGAGCCTCCGACCCATTCTCAGAAGCCTCCTCATTTGAGAAGAAATGTCTTTTGGAAGAGATTGTTGGGAAGGGTCACCAACAGGATCCCTTGAGAAGTCCTACAGGCACTTTACTCTCCTAACACAGACACTGTAACTGCCCACGACAGTGACACCGGCTCCTCTGTAAGACACTGCAGATCATGCATGGTGTTATGTCATCTCTGTGTTCAGCAGCCCCTGATGCCTTCCTCCTATCCTCCCTTAAGTGACTTAAATCAGGCATCATTTAGATACATGGATTGGTGGAGTAATAGTTAACTCAAGAGGTTCACTCATGCTACTCCTCTTTCTAAAACAAAAACCAGCACCACATTAGTTCTTTGGAGGTGCAATCACCATCTATTACATGTGTTTTTCTAGCCCCCACATTAGTATCACTACCTCCTGGGAACATTCTGGACCCTTCTCCTTGGAAATCCACTTCCATGTATCCCTATTTCTCTCAACACTTGATTTCACACCATTTACCATTATTGTTTGTTAACTTATTATTGATCATTAATAATAACTTAACCATTGTTAATTGTAAGTGCATGGCTACTTTAAACATTTCTTTCTATATATTTTTTCCTATACATACATAGAATAAGCTTTATCATGTCAGAGATGATACCTGCTTTTCACTGTCTTAGCACAATATTTATTGGGTATGCATGGCTGCGGTAAGGACACAGAATGCCCAGCTGTAGCTGGAGGGCTTCTCTCCAGGTTCCCCAAGCCCCGCAGTCCCACAATCCACTTATAAAATAATCACTCAGACGCTTATATCACTTATAAACTGTATGGCCGTGGCAGGCTTCTTGCTAACTGTTCTTTTATCTTAAATTAACCCATTTCTATAAATCTATACCTTGCCACGTGGTTGGTGGCTTACCAGAGTCTGCTTGTCCTGGCGGTGGCTGTAGTCTCTCTCCCCTTTCTTCCTGTTTCCCCAATTCTCCTCTCTCTTTGTCCCGCCTATACTTCCTGCCTGGTCACTGGCCATCAGTGTTTTATTTACATAGAGTGATATCCACAGCACCAGCCTGCAAGTGTGCAATGGAATTAGTGATTTTGATAAGGATAAGTCAAAAGAAGGACATCAAGGATGGACTTCAAGCATAGCTAGCCTTGTGTTCTTCAGATAGCTATGTCCAATAAGCAATCTAAGCACCCTGGTATAGAAAACCAGTGATTAATAACTAATAGTTCCACTCAACTAAGACAGTTATAAAAAAAAGAGGGGGGGGGAGGCTGCAACAGTTCCTGTGTGGCTAGCACAAGACACCTCCGGCCAGAAGGAGAGACATTTCTGTGTATGTTTTTTTTCTTCATCTGGAACAAAATAACTTTGTCACAAGTAGAAAGAGAGTCATGTATAAGTTTTAAAATATATATACTAGGGCTTGGAGCATGGCTCAACACAAGTGGGTGGACTAAAGTTCCAATTCCCAGAACCCATATAAATGCCTTGTGGGTGCAGCAGCCAACCCATAATCCCAGCCTCAAAGTCAGAGATGGGTTCCCTAGGCAAGCTGGCCAGAGAGACTATCCATATCTGCTAGCTCTAGGTTTGATTGAGAGACTCTATAGCAAAAGAATAATCTGGAACAGTGATTGAGGAAGATTCTTAACATCAACTTCAGGCCTCCACATGCATATACATTCACAAACATGTGTGCATACACAGATGCATGCACACCACACTATACATATGTACATGAAAAGGAGAAAAACATATATAAAATAACCAACATGCTCTTGTCTGAATCTCCCAGTGAAGAGACACTGTCTGTTCAGCTGGAGAACTAGAGTTTCCAAATTCTTGCATGACAGAAAATATGTCTGCTACATTTCTAGTTGAGTGGTCACGTAGCTGGTTGCAAATTTCAGGTGTCCCGTTTTCTTTCCCTTGGGGTGTTTTCTATGTGGCCACAGTCTTCTAGCATTGAATCACTACTGACATGAAGTCAGGAACCAATCTGATACTTGTGTTTCTCTTTACAGATGACTGAGCTGAACTGTCATGAGATTCACACTTTTCCTGACAATGGAGAACTAAGGCAAGTACACATCTGAATATCAAATAATTTCTATCAGATTCTCCCAGGGAGCCTCAAGTACTCAAGTCATAGCTTTACCCCCACCCCATTTTTTGCACACTCTTGTTGTTTTAGATCTAAAAACTGCCTTATATGTATCTCTTTTGCTTTATCCCGAATCCCCTTTTATCACTTTAAGACTGTCAGAGGCCCTATTATTTTAATTTAGGAAAACCGTCTTGAAGTGTATCATACACATAACTATAATTAATATATGTCTTTTCTTTTGCTTTAATCTTTTTTTCCTTTTCAGTTTTGCTGTGTCAATTTTACACACACACACACACACACACACACACACACACACACACATACACACACACACAGACGTGTGCGCGCCAAACTGATGTTTTAACTTTATTTCATGGCTTCCACTTTACTCTGAATACTTTTTAACTCTTGTGTTTAGCTGTACAATTTTAGTCACCTCTCTCAAATATAACATCATACCTTAATTAGCCTTATTTGCCTTCCATTATTACACCACCTACTCAAAAGTACTGATTTCTTGGACTGGAGAAATTGCTCATCATTTAAGAGTACATATTGTTCTTCCAGAGGACCTGAGCTCCATCCACAGACTTCTTCCTCCACAGGGGTCATTCTTTGGTTCATTTCTTGAGAAAAGAGTTGGCTGAACATGTGCCAGCTTTCCTGACAGAACATTCTCATTGACTTGTGGCTGTATAAGAACATTCTAGAATGAGAGACCATGGCCCTAACTTATTTTCCAGGCAAGAGAGAATGTGTTGGATTTGGGTAGAAGTCATATTCTCAATGCCAGAGTCAAGCTTGTTGCTACTAGACACCTCACAGGAACCATCATGACTAGTAGTATTGACATCACCAGGGAGGGACTGGAAACAGACTCTCAAGCCTCCCCAGACCCACTGCAAACACATCTACATTTTAACCAGATCACTAGGTAATTCCTAGCACACATTAAAGTTCTAAAGTCTTGTCATAGGAGATCACCCCTGCAAAGCTGATTACAGCCTTAGAGAACATCTACTCCCATCCGGATGTCTTAAACACTGGGTTTTATTTATCTTCTGTGATGGATGTCTGAGGACGGCAGCTCTCGGCTTGAGAGAGAATGCCCAGGACTCTATTTGAAGCTCCCGAGTTTGCTGATATTTTTCAAAGCGCAAATCCTTGTCAGCTGAGATCTACTGCCTATTTGAAGAGGAGAATGGCCGCCTGAGTGAACATACTGATCAATAATTCAAATTAAGAAATCCCATTTTTAACACTCAGGCCATACCAAAATGATGGCAGAGGCCAGGTTGTAATTATTACAAACTTCAGCTATTAGACTTTCCATTCTGACTCTTGTAGCCAGGGCAAGAGAAAGATGAGAAAAGTACGCTGGCTCTCTTAAGATACCGCACTGCCTAGAGACATGACCAATGGTTTGTATTATCTCTGCAGGAATCACTCATTGTGGGCTGTAGCTGTTTTGAAGGAGTACACACTGGGATCTGTTATAATGAAGATGGAGATACCAGATTGAGAGTAGAATATGAAGCTCACAAGCACAACAAATTGTTTCCCGAAGACCCAAATACATCTAGCATCCTAAATGTGATTTTGAGGTGCTCCACTCTCTTGGACTGTGATTTGTTTTCTGAAAGGAGAGTTCAAGAGAACATGGTCTTCCCGGGCTCCAGGAGAAATGGGAGTTACATAGACAGAAGTGTATCCTCATACTACACGGCAGAAATAAACGAGCGCTTGACTCAGAGCATCTCAGTTCCAGGATGTCTTTATATCCATAATGAATGACCAGCTGCTACCCAGAGATGTTCTCACCAGAAGCTAAAGGATGTCTTCAGAGACACTCACCAATTTTTCTGTATCATGGCTGTGTGACAAAGCCGAAATATTTTGTAAATAAAACAGCCTTGGGGCATAAATCTGTGGTTTGGTGTTCGCAGCCCGAAATATAAATGTCAGCTTCTGTGCCTTCTCCACCAGAAATGGAGAAATGCTGCATGAAAGCAGAATGCCCTCAAAGCGCCTTGAAGTTCAGTGCTTCGCCATGTCAATCCAATTTTCCCTTCTCAGTTTATACCCGTTGAGGAACTCAATGATAGAATTCTAGCCCACCCCCTTTGTGGTCTCACTTTCCAAAAAAAGAGAGCATTCAAGGGTCAAGACAGTGAATCCTTTTGGTGGATTTTGGGGAAAATAGAGATAACATGCTACTTTATAGTCTCAGAGAAGATGGCTCACTCTCCCCAGATCACTTGTCTCACTTGTAGAAATCAGGAAATTTGACTAGAAATTCAATATTCTCAGCTACCAGTTACTAGAATCTATGTCTCAGACAGTCAGGCTAGTCATGTTGAGCAATAGACACTGTCCTAAGATTTATCCCAGAGAAGAAAAGAATGCAAATGGCTGAAAGGTAAAACATTTACATTATAAACACAACAATCTTTAATTTAATCCTCAGAAACCATGTAAAAATTCCAAGGTGTGATGCTGCTTGCTTTTATTCTGAGAACTAGGCAAGCAGAGACAAAAACAAAATCCCTGACTCTCACTAATCAGCCAATCTAACTTAATTTATGAGCTCCATGCCAATAAGAGACCCTGCCTCAAAAGAGGTATATGGTGTTCCTGAGGATAACAACCAAGGTTGACCTCTGGCTGAGACATGCATACATATGTACATGCACATGGACAAACTCAATGACCCATGTGCAACAAAAATAGAATATACAGACAGTAATAAGGTGCAGAAAGATAGAATGTTGTTGGGGGAGAATGTCCAGGGTGCCATTAGGTCCTCTGTGGAGGCAGTATGCTGCCTCTGTGGGGAGATCAGGCAGTGTTGGGTAGAAAGCACCATCATCAACACCCTGTCATGACAGTAGAAAGATCCTGTACATGTGCTAGCCATGTGTCTGCTGTACATTCAGGAGGAATGCTTTCATCCACAAGTAACACAAGACACAATTCCACAGCTTCAAGCAAACAAGCATCTAATGTCCTCCCATGTTAGTCTAATTTGGTCATTTTCAAAGTGATGACACTCTCTCCTCCAGTCCCAAGGGACATTTTGCAATGTCTGGGCATTGTTTTGGATATTGTAACTGTGAGACACGTATATTCAATTGTTGCTAAATGCTACTTGCTCCTGGTGGGTCAAAGACAGGAGCCCTGTTAATATATGCTGCCAAAAAGAACACAACTTTCCACAATGAAGAGTCACCTGACCCCTGATATCATCACGCCAAGGTTGAAAATCTTGAGTCAAGAACCAGTGCTTTTCAGGCCTGTGTTCCTGTATTTCTCTTGGCTTTTGCCTCATGGCCTCAAACAAGCTGCTTGATCTCATCGCATTCACCACAAAGAGATGATCTCTGCAAATAAAGACACTACATCTTATCTTAACCTTCTCCATGGATCTTTTAAAGAAATGCCTTTCCAATGTCTCTAGCAGTTGTCGCCTCTATGGAACTAACTAACATGAACAGTGGCTGCTATCCAGGATCTGGGCCTGACAGTGTCTTCCATTAAAACTGGTCTAAGTACTTCCCTAAACAAACTCAGGGACTGTTAGCAAGAACTAAGAGTACCAGTGGCCCACAGTTACTGCACACGCAATTGTTTCTTGTGTTGTTAAGGTCAGATCCTGGGTACTGGTAGCACTAACAGTCTAATCCTGGGCACTGTTACTTGATAAGTCAATTCACAGTAAAAAGCAGAGAGAAGAGAATTATGCACATTAGGAAAAAGGACAAAAGGGTGTAGTGATATCACCTCCCAAGTACATTTTCAGTGTCCTAAGATGATTTGTATAAATAGAAGCCAGGCTAAGAAGGCCTGGTTGAGGTGTGGCTAAGGCTTCAGTCTCTTCTTCATGGTGGTTGTCAAGGTGTGGCAGCTGTGTGAAATGTTGTTCCATCAGACAAGTTCTTCCTCTGATACCAAGTTCCCAGCATAAGACTCCTGATGGAATTACCATTCTTCTAGTCCATTGTTTCAATAATCTGATAGCTAAAGGTAAGGGATGGGGTACAAATGTATCTTCAGAATCTCTCCACTCCTGCTAGGATGGCTACCACATAGGCCGGCATTAAATTGATATTCTTCACGGAGGCAGGTGGTTGCTCTTCCCATCAGACCTGAAGAATCCAGCAAAGTGCAGACTGCATCCTCTTTAATGGTGCTAAACCAAGAAGCCTCCTCTGTCTGCCAGCACCTCGATGTAAAGGGCTAGCATATCTCCCCAAAGCAAAGGTTTTAAAGCCTCTTTTCCCATTGATAAATCGTCTGGGCAGAGACGGATTGAATTATTTATCTGGATTCTGAAAATCAGTATGGGCTAGTCTCAGTGAGGCTGTGGTCCAATTCTAGAAGACGTATTTGTCAAGAGATAAATAACGATATTACTTCCAGCCTCCTTTTATTGCTCTCTGATTCATTCATTCAACAAATACATAATGGATTCTGCTTAGGAGGACTAGACTTAAAACACAGTCAACCTTCTAGAATAGAAGCATTTTGAGGGTAGAAAGCATGTCACCCTAAGTCACTATGATATACCCAGAGAAGGTATTCTTCTCCAATATTGTGTTAAGAAAATAAAAGTAGTAGCAGGGCTACTATTGAATGGAAAGCAAGCCTTCCCCACCATTGCTGCTAGACACATTGACACAGCCTTGGAGAAGTTACTATTTAATTGGGATGTTTTCTTAGTGGCTAATCAAGAAATGTTAAAGAGTGTACAGAGTGTTGAATTTAGGATAATCCCAGTCCCTTTATAAGGCTAATTTATCATGGCCACTTGTATCTTCAGTGGGAGATATCTTACTGCTGAGCTAAAAGCTTTAATGAACGTAAACTTCACAATAGCTACAGGAAATTAAGCAGTGTCATTTCAGCAGACTCTGTCCCATTCATCAAGTTAATACTAGGGTTCTGTGGACAGGGTGTTCTAGGCTTGGTGAGTCTTTTGAAGCACATGGCAAAGCAACAAAAATAACTCTGATAATTTATATAATTGGCCCCACATGAAACATTTGCTCCAAGTTTCCCATAAGACATCTAACAAGTTGTCATTTTTTTTTGTTCCTAATTTCAAACCCAAGCCAGCCTCACCAGAGGATGTAAGTAGGATTTCAGGATCCTATTGTAAATAGGATTCTGCAGCTTCTTCAAGAGGTGATTTGGAATATTTTCAAAGTACTTTCCAGTGATAGTAAGAGGAAAGGAGGGAGGGAAGAAAAGAGAGAGGGAGGGAGGAAAGGGAAGGGAAGGAGGGGGAGGGAGGGAGGAGAAAAGGGAGAGAGGGAGAGAGAGAGAGAATGTGTTGGTTTATTGATGCTACGGCTATATAACTTCCTCTTATCAGTGTCTTGGTTAAGACATTTCAACTCCAAGATCTCAGCTTCACCATCTAAGTTCTTGACCTTTTAGTCCAAAAGAGTGGGTTGAAGGTCTTGGACCTCACTTCAGCTCTACCTTGTCTGATTTCAGATGAAGGTTCTGACAAAGTCCTCAGCTGAATAGTCCAGCTTCTGTCCTTACCACCCTTCCATCTGCCATGAAGAAGCATGCATGGGAAAGTCTGGCCTGTCACTCTAACCCAGGGCCTCCCTGGGTGTCAACAAACAACAAATAGAGAGGAACAAAGTGGAATGAATGAACAAGATGGTTCCAGATCAAAAGCCATAGATTGGGGATACATGGCTTACGTTTGAGTCTCCATGTTCTCTTCCTGTGGGGGTTTCCAATGTTTCCTCTCTCACAGAAGAGTCCCTCATCTAAACCCTCCCTACGCTTGGATTCAGATGTTGCAGAGACAAAATCATACAATAAACCAAGAATAATTAACTCTCCATGGAATAAGCACTTTAATATTTTCTAAGCTACAAGCTCTAGCAATGATTTACTCCAGAGTTTATCACATTAAGCTTTTTGTAGCTGAATAAAACATTGGTTATGTTTATGCCAATAACGGGCTTCTACTGGGTGAAGAAAGCCATGAAATCTGGTTTGGAGATGAACTCTTCTAGGGGTGGTTTGGAAAGAAGATAGAGGTAATGCACACACCAATGCCATACAGAAGACTGAGTCCTTCACTTACCAAAAACCTTGATTTCTCTCAGCTGCCTCAAGTAGTAGCACTTTCTGCATGGCTGTGTGTGTGTGTGTGTGTGTGTGTGTGTGTGTGTGTGTGTGTGCAGCATTTCTTCCAGATGTGTCTTTTAATTTTCCTACATTCTGCCTTGCTTGAGTTTTTCTTAGAAGGTTGGAAGAGGTGTAGTTCACTTCCCTGTTGTCCAGTGATGGCACAAATGGCTTGCCACAACAAATCTTCCTGGTCTTCTTTCAGGATAGTAGGAACAGATGAAGGGTCTGTGCTGCAGAGCTTAAGGCAAAGAAGCAGAAGAAAGAACCCCATTTGCAAAAAGGCTACAGGTCAGGCTTCCAAACCTTGACCTAGGTGTGACTTCTGTCTTTTGATAGGTTGTCTGTTGCATCCCTTTCATGCCCATTGCCCTAGATAGAGAAAGGAATTGTGTGTGTGTGTGTGTGTGTGTGTGTGTGTGTGTGTGTGTGTGTTTGCACACTTGTGCATGCATGGAAGACAAAGAAAACCCTCTATTGCTCCTCAAGCACTGTCCACCTTTCTTTCTGAGACAGGTTCACATCAGTCTCTGGGCTCAACAGTTAAGTTGGACTGACTGGTCAACAAACCCCAGCGATCCACCTGTCTGGGCATCCGTAGCACTGGGATTACAAAGGTGTGCAATCAAGCTCATTTTTGTCATGGGTGCTGGGGTTATAACTCAGGTTCCCATTCAGCAAGGACTTTATAGCGCATCTGATCAGCCCTGATGACTGGTTTTGAGTCCAGGGCAGCACTCAGATTTCACCAGAAGGTATACATCTCTACTTGATGAAATGCACAGGCTTTCCTTGTGGGTGCTTCTTCTGGCTGTGGTCAGACACAGGAAGAGATTTCTCCTTATTGTAATGAAGACATGGAAGCAAAGCAAAGGAAGAAGACATGATCTTGGTCCATATGCAGAGTTGGGTCCAAACACACTGTTTCCATTGCAAATGCCACATAATCCTAAGCCTAACGCTTCATGACAATTTAACTCTTTTTAGATATGGTTTAATTCACCCGACACATGACATTGCAGGACCCATTGCGAAACACATGATCCCGTTGCAAAGTGGTCAGAGGCATCCATCTGTTTCTGTGAGAACTGATCAAAAATCAGGTAACAAGTCATGCCCACATGAGAATTCCTGTCTCGTGTTGAGCACATGGTGCAAGTCACAGCATTCTGAGAATGTGCACATTTTCTAGAAACCCTAGGGTAACCAAAAGTATACCAATTTTACAATTGGGGGACAGTCTCATTCTAAACAATGATTTCTCTGATTCACAACACCAATGTTTAAGGCTGCGTAACTCTTTGAGATATGGGCTGGACTGTTTACTTTAGGGTATGCAGCAGAATGTGGGGTGAATCCAAGGCCCATAACTCATGGACATGAGCTGTTAGTTTTAAGTTTTACTATAATTTTGTATAAAACTAACATCTTGTTGAAGTGACCAAGCAAATTTTGAAAACCCACAAACTAAATAATACTTTTCTCCTTTAATCAAGTATTGAGTTTGAATTCTATTGAAACCATAGTGTTAGATCCAGAACCTTTTGTTAAAACAATTGGAACATTTTTTTCTCTGAAAGAGAATTGAGTTAAAATTTTGTTGAAATATTAAGCAAACACCATTACACTAGATTCAAAACTGTTATTTTTCAAATTTAAGGCCAAATTTTTGCTAACTTATATGTCTCTCTCTATTGAGACATAAATGTTTAAAGATAGAGTTGGGGAAATTGCCCAGTTAGTAAAGCGTTTGTCATATTTGAAGACCTGAATTCAAATCCCAAGCATGTTCAAATCCATACCAAAAGCCAGGTGTAGCTGTGTCTATAATCCCAGTACTAGGGTGCAAGAGGATCCCTAGGTCTCTGTGGCCAGCCAGTCTAGACAAAGTAATGAGCTCCAGCTACAGTGAGAGACCCTACCTCAAAGTGGAGAGTATTAGAAGAAGACATCTGTCTTATAATGATTTCCTTGAGAGTGAAACATTCTATCCTGCCAGGAAACACCTGAATTAGGAAGGTAAACAACTCAAAACAGCTTCAGGAAGTCCCTAAAACTGACCAGATATATTAGGCTCCTCTCCCCAAGAGTTTGAGAGTCACCCTCAGACAACTAGCAAAGAATACTCTGAGACTAGCCCAGCTGCCTAGAAGAGGTTTAGACCAGAGACACTTGGGAGACATATTCTCCAACCTGTAGATGGTGCAATATGGTCCATGTTACTAGCATTTGTAAGATGTCTTCCATGCTGGGGTGGTTTTGATGATGCAGCTCTCTGTGAGTCATTTCTGACCTTATAAGCAACCTCTCACCTATATTCCTATAGGTAACAACAGCAATAACAACAACAGATTCATTAGTTCACCAAGTTGGACCTTGGTGGTATCTGTACTTTGGTCTATTGTGTACCCTCTGTCTGAGGTGGGCAGTCATATGTTGCATCTCACCAGGAAAATTCTTTTCACACAACACCTCGGACATTGACTTCTGGCCTCTACAAAAACATGGGCATGCACATGTGAACATAGTCAAATGGACACATGGACACATATGTACATCCTCCCAACACACACACACACACACACACACACACACACACACACACACACACACACAAATAAATACCTAAAGAAAATCTCAAAGGCTGGAATGATCAGTTCCATCAAAATCCATGAATTCACCCAGTCTGATTCTGCTGGGATAATTTTAATAATATATCTTCTAAAGTTCCAAGCATGAATTATTTGCAGCAAGAGTTTGATGGTAATAGCATGCATCATGCATTAGTGCTCAACACTGAATAATGCAGGGCTTGTGTAGTGTGGGTCGATAGCATCTGGATTTCCCCAAATCATTTTCCCTTTTCTCTTTTACCAAGCAGTTGGTCCTTCTGTAAGATGGGTCCCAGGGTCCCACTGAGACAGTGGGCCCCTCTGTTACCTTGTGATTAAAAGCACAGCAATGTCTCTTCAGCCTAGAATGATGACCCCGTGTCCATGATACCTCCTAGAGCTCCAGACAGCAGTTCTTAATTAATTGATGAAGTTGGCTTTCCCAGCACATTGGTAAAACATAGGCTCTAAAGGCTGCATGAGCAGGAAAAGACCAAGTGGAAAAGAAGCCATTGAGTAATGCAATTTCTGCTCAAACAGAAGCAAATCAAACTGAAATGTGACAGGGCAGTAGGGCTAGAGAGTGTTTCTTGTGGGTTACTTCTATACCACCCTTCAACTCCCCAATTATCAGATCCATCCTGCTCCTGACCTTTCCAATTCTTTCTCCCTTCCCTGTGCAGGTTTGTGCCTTCTTACGCTTCAGCTACACAAATAAACATCTCTCCCAGATTCTTTCCAGATCTTCCAAACACTAAATGCCCAGTGCCTACCAAAATGCCCAAAACATAGTGATCATTTAGAAAATATTTGTGGATGACTGAAGTGTGTGTGTTTGTGGTCAAATGGAAGTACGGCAGTGACAATATGCATGCCCCCATTTCTGCATATCAGTTTCCAGGAAAAAAAAATATGATTGAATATTTTATGTTGTCTTCACTGGTCAGAACTCTCAGGAGACCCACAGGCCACTTGGACACCTTAAACTTGTTTTCCTTTGGACAAGAAAATCAGTTATCATTTCATTATATGAGTGATACATAACATCAGACATGAACCTCTGTGTAAGCACCAACCTTGGGTGATGTTTCTTGAGTCCAGCAAGCATCCAGGTGCCTTCAGATCACCAATGGACATGTACACAACATTCCTCTTATGCTGGGAACTGTGCTAAGTGCTGATACCAAAAACACAGCATGAATGATTGGAAAATGTCTCCTAGGCTAGAGCAAAAATTTGCTAAGGGATGTGTGAGAGAGTTTAGGGAGTGATGGATATGTCCACAGTTTTGATTATGGTCCATGTTTCTTTGGTATTGACAAATATAAAAACTTACCAAGACTGTATCCTTTTTAAAGTAGATGTTTTAACTTTACTTTTCAAATTATTTTTTATAAGGCTGGAGAGATGGCTAAGCAGTTATGAACTTGCCCCACCTGACCCCTGTTCTTCCAGAAGACTGTGTTCAGTTCCTAGCACTCATGTTGGTTAGGCAGCTCACAACCATCTATAGCTCCAGCTCCAGAAGAGCTGATGCTCTTTTCTGTATTCCAAGGGTGAGCACTTATATATATGTACACACACACACACACACACACACACACACAATTAAAATTTTAAATTAATTACATTTTTAGGTTAGCATATAAAGTAATGGACTTAATTATGTCATCTTCATACATGAGTTACTATACTCCATTCTCAGTAATTCCCTTCTCTCCTTGCCTTCCCTGTACCCTCTGCTCCCTCTGATGGGGTACTTTTAAATACATGCAGTTGGTTGTATGTTGATCATATCTCAGATAATGGTATCATGGGAAAATATATGGAAGACATAGTCTTGAGTTGACAACGGGATCAGCAATTCATATTGAATGAAAAAAAAAACATTTTAGTATGAATTATCTGCTAAAAGAAAGCAGGTTACTTTGCATTCCTGAGCAGATTCTCAGTCTCTAGATTGAGTATCAAAGCTGTTTCTGGATATTTTGCATTAACAGGAACACATGGGTAGGAGTTGTAAAGGAGGCAGCCCAGGGTGGTAAAGACTTCACCTAATGTCACCCTAGGACAGAGAAAGTCCTGGGCTGGCTAAGAGTGCCCACTGTGACTTTTAATTCCTGAGAAATGGCATAGGCTCCATGCATTCTGCAAACCCTCTCTCCTCACTCTCCAGGACATGGCAGGATTGCACTTCTTCAGCCAATAGGAGATGGAAGTGAAAGCACATGCATACTGAGCGGATGCATTGATGAGGGACTTTTGTGTTGCGGTGACTAGAAAGGATTGCTTTGGCTCACGGTTTGAGGAAGTTCGGTGAATTGTCACTGGACATAGTCTTGGGAAGAACAACATGGTATTGGGGGCTAGTGACAGAAGAGGTTCTTTTTTTTTCATTTTAAACAAGAAGCTTATTTCAGAAGAGGTTCTTAACGCATGGTGGACAGGAAGTGAAGAGAGAGGTAGGCAGGGAGGCACTAGGGATAGGGCAACCCCAAAGAACCACGCTAGGTGACTTACTTAGTGAAGCTAGAAGCTAGGCCCCTACATCAAAAACTTTCTAGACTAGCTCCCCCAAATTACATCATCCAAGAATATGAGTCTTTGGGGAACACTTCATATTTGAATCATCTAGCCATAACAAAGCACAGTCAACACTGAGCGTCCATCAACTAAGTGACCTTGTGAAGATAAGATAGGTCAGGGCTTTCTTCTGACCACACTACAAGGAATGTGAAGTGTGACCCCCAAAGTGAAACCCCCTCAATCCTTTGAAGCTACTGAGATTAAGTGCTTTTACATTACTTTAGCAAAATAAGCCTCATCCTGAGGGATACAGGGAGTGATTTACTTCTCCACACTGCCAACAAGGAAGTCTCATGAATTAAGCACTCCATACAGCCATATGACTGTGAGACAAATTCTACTGAGGTCAATTAAAACAGACAAATAAATAGGAAACAAGGTATTTATTCAATGTGGCCATATTGGGAAAAGGGACAGAGATCCATTGACCCCTTCAATTCATCTTCCCTGTACTGTGAAATCCAAGTTTAAATAGAGGGCCAGGGATATGAACATATTTATACAGTCCCAGTCAAGGCATGGTCTTGGCAACAACTGAGTCATTATTATCTGGGCTTCGGTCTCATCCTGTAAGGTGGCCTGACAAGTTATTAGAAGTGTGTGAAATCTCTTTCTGAAGACAAGATTCCCCTCAGGCTAGTGTCAGACTTTAGTATTTTCTTTCTGCCATCATGAGATTCCTGACAGTAGGGGAGACATCCCAGTTTCCAAGGTCAATTTGTCCAACAGTCTAAGAGACTGGGAGACACAGTATTTCTTCAGAATGTATTCATTTTTTTTGCCAGATTGGTTATAAAATGATGCAATTTGCAGAAAAATGGATGCAACTGAGGATGTTCTAGTAAGTGAAAGAGGTTGGAGTTTTGATCTTCTTCAGCCGCTGTTATTCTGGCACTGGAAAACACAGCTTGGGAAGTGCTCATCTCCTCCATATCACTGTGTGTGCTGCCGCTGATTAACTACTTCTCTAAGATGTTCTGGGGAGAATGTGAGACCTTAGGCCGTAAAGGCTTGCTACCTCCCCTCCAAGCAGTGCCTTGGGAGAAGACAGTGATGCCCTACCCAGATAATGCCTCTTAAGTTGTAGATACGCCTGGAGGGCATCTCACCAACAGAAGCTGTTGAGCTTTGCATTCTCAGCCAGAGTGAGGAAAAGATCGCTTCTCAGCTGCCTAAGTAACTGGTAAATTAAATCAATGATGATATCCCCTACGCCCTACACAAGTTCAGAAGGACTGAGCTGGGTCCTCAAATATTAATTGCAGGAAATGATTTGCCCACTCTGGGTAGTAATATGCAGCTGAGGGTCAATCTTTCTTCTCTAAGATCTCCCACCAACCAAGGACATTTCCATCTTCCTGTGATTTCCATGATAGCCCCACACACCGAAGGCCTGGTTACTAAATTCAAATGTTTCCTTGTGACTAGCGATTCTTTCTGCATCTTAGAGTCTGCTTTCCTTTAGAGGAATGCTAAGATCCACATTTGCCCAGCCTAAAATGCCCCGCCACATAAATCATAGAGCAAGGGGATTTTTATGCAAAATCAAGCACTTTCCATGCTTTCCCTTTGCAATGATTACATGATTTTCCCCTGAATCTGAGCACTATGTGTTTCATAAATAGATCTCTCTCTTTGCAAGCAGACCTTGGAAATGGATTATCTGTTTGGTTTGCATTTTGTCTCCCAGCCTCGCAGCTTCCAGAAACCATTTCTCAGAGACGTGTGCTGCAAGCATGAGGAATTAGAGAGGCTGCCTGTCCTTCGCATGGAGACTCTCCTATCCGGAGTGGCACGTTCCTTATTGGAGCTTGAATCAAGGGACACTCAAGAAGTCCTAGAAAGAACTGGTTTCTCATCTTAAGGGACTGATTTTCAAATGGCCATCAGGAAGAAAAAGATGCAGGGCAAGAAACAAAAGCAATGTGTTTCTTCATTAATTTTCCCATACTATTCTTTTATTTTAAAATATTTTCTTTATTTTTTATGTGTGTAATGTTCTGCCTGCAGGCTAGAAGAGGGTGTGAGATCTCATTACAGATGATTGTGAGCCACCATGTGGTTGCTGGGACTTGAACTCAAGACCTCTGGAAGAGCAACCAGTGCTCTTAACCTCTGAGCCATCTCTCCAGCCCCCATTTTGCCATACTATTCTTTAATCTATAGAAGTTTCAAACATTTATACAATGTATATTGATCAAACCCATTCACCACTACTTCCCACTAACTGCCCCTGGTTCTCTCTCTCCCACCTTCATGTCTTCAGCACTCATTGAACTCAGGGGTTCAGTACTAATAGTAAAAACTGTGTTTTTAAACGTTCGTGTTCACAGTAGATGAAAGCAGATGTTTAATTTCAATAATCTTGTGTTACTTCCAAAAGTTGACCTATGGAGAAAGGTCAATATTTAAGAGAGAATGCCATTCACTGCAGAAGACATCACACTGAGAAGGTAGGTGCACTCACATTGTGGGCTGTGTTCCATACAGTCAATGGGAAAAATCAGTGACTGGTTTGAAAGGAAGCACATATCTTGGATTTGAGAGATGTTTATTCTTACAAGTCATAAGATCTGAGTTAGATTCTCAGAACCCATGTAATCTCGGTGCTGGGGAGGCAGAGACAGGCAAATACCCAAGGCTCACTCTCTAACAAGCTTCACCTACTTACCCTACTTAGTTCTAGGTCAGTGAGATAGTCTGTCTTAAAATAAGTCAAGATGAATGGTACCTGAGGAATGATACTCTAGGATTCTCTACACACACATGTTCACACACATGCACGTTCACACACACATACAAGCAAGAGAGTGAATACTTGTAAGACTAAGGTTTCAGGTGCTCCTTATCATAGACTACCACAAGGTATTTGCCTCTTGTCACAGAATCTGTGCCATTCAGACTGCCCTGTAGAGAGAATGGAGAGTGGAGTCCAGCAGCCCTGACACTACATGTCCACTACCCATGTGAGAGCAGGAGCTCTATGCCCAACTTGTCTAAGAAGATTTATAGGGCCAAAGAGCCCCCCCCCCCAGTGATGCAGACAGCAGGGAAGGCCTGATGTAGCACCAACCAGAGACAGCATACTCTGTCCAACTGTGAGTGGTTCTGGGGATGGGGGAGTTGAAAAGAGCCTTTGTGCCTTATCTAAATCTGAATTTAACTGCATTGTTGAGTGTCATCAAGTATACGGTGAGTAACCCACCACTCTACCAGTGTGTGAAGACTTCATGTGGGTTTAGGCATGACCCTTTTGGGTGGACCCTCTGACTGTTGGACATGCAACATTTAGTCTAGTTGTTTCAGACCACAGGTGATCTGATGTCAGACCTCCTGAATTTGCACTTCACTTCTCCTGTGTGTTACCTATAAAATAATTCTGTAGGAACCATCTACTCATCCTCATGTGAAGAACCAATGATTATCGGACATTGGCAGTTTCCTGGCATTACCGAGTAAGCTATATGGCACTCATACCACTTGCTAAAGCAAATTCCCTAAATATTTCACCTGGACACCTTGTTCTACCATATGGCCCTCCTTTGAAAGTCCACACACATTCAAAAGCACAGCCTAGACACTGAAATCAGTGTCCATCACCCAACCTGTTTTCTTCATGTCCAAGTTCACCCATTCATTTGCTGACTAGGACTCAATAAGCCTCAATTTTCACATTAATGAAATGTTAATTATGGGCCAGGCATTGAATGAGGGTAAAAAGCTGATTACTCTCATGTAAATAGTGAGTTCAATCCCAGCCTTGATTTTAGCACAGTTCACATGGCTTAGCCTGGCTGTGAACTTGCACCCAAGTCCTAGTGGCTTCAGAAGCCTCTGAGACTGTAGGGAGGGATTTTAGGATTGGGGGACATCATCTGGCTGTACACAATAAGGGTTTCTTGGAATGGCGTTAACTCTGTCACCTGCTACCCCAATCCTTATTACTGCTTTCCTCCTTTCTTGCAATACTGGAAACCCACAGCTCTTCATATTTGACTACAGCAAGCTTTGACCAGAGGATTTCTGCTTGTCTCCCTCTGCTTCTTGGATACAAGCTTTTAGGAGCAGGAAAGCCAATGTCCATCTTACCTGTAGTACATAGATGACCAGCAGTGTTTATGCAGGGGGAATCAATCACTGGGTGATTAGTGTGTGGATGACAAAATGCTAATTTAACTTACTCTTTCTAGGCAGCGTCTCTAGGCTTCTTTGACACAGTGCAGAGCTCAGGCTCTGGCTCACAGTGGACTTTTGACAAATATTTGTGTTGTGAATGAATGAAAGTGTGAACATGTAAACCATGGAGAGTCTTCATGAATATTTAATATCTCAGGCTAAATAAAACATTCGCCATCTGATGACTTGGGTAGATTTGAGCATTATGTCTGTGGCAAGGAACAAATCATTGAATTTGTCTCTTTATAAAATAGGACTGGGGGTGGTCATAAAGCCAGGATTTCTCAGGCATGGAGTCCAGCTTTGATTGTGGGCATTCCGTAATGATTCCGTCCACCCCACCCCATACCGACTTGAAGGCTCCTTTCTTCAATGGGTCTTCTTTACTCACCATTTCTCATTAGGAACAAGACTTTAAGTTTATCTATTTTTAGAGAGGGAGACTCAGAAAAACTCAGGTTAAAGTGTTAACTGATGTGTGATTCACATTAGACACATTGCAGATTTTGTATGAAGATGCGAAGGAAGTTTGGGGGAGTTATTGAAAGTCAGAAGAAGGAAGGAAAGTGCCGGCAAGGAAGCCAAAGGAGTGTTGCCAGGGAGACAAAATGTAGTAAAAGGACATTGGAAATCTGCATCAAAATGGACATTCACCCAGATCATAACCCAGCAACTCTAGTTTAAAGACTGCGAAAGTGATTGCATGTGTCCGAAAAGACATGTGAAACTATGAACTTTTTATTTACCTTAGTCAAAAAGCAGATGTGGTATGTCCATACAGTGAATTGTCACATAGCAGTTAAAAAGAACGTTGTGCCAGCACAACAGACTCATCTATTTTTCATTAGCAGGATCTCACAAACATTGGGTTGAGGATAGAGAACAATCACAAAATATTTAATGTCTATATAATTTAGAGAGACTAACATAATCAGTAATGATGCAAGTTTAGATGGTGAGGGAGGAAGAGAACCAGGCTGAGAATGTACAGAGGTGAGACTCTTGCAGAATATATATATGTTGTCACTCCTATTTTCATGGGCGGGGATGTTGGAAATCTGAACTTCATGCTGGGCACATAAGATTGATGTGCTCTATTTTCTTCATAACTGGTATATTATCCCTCAGTTTATAAAGTTAATGGGAGGAGGCAGGAAAGATGATGGTTCAGCATTTTAGAGCTCTTGCTGCTTTGTAAAGGATCTGGGTTCAGTTCACAGCACCTGCATCAGGCAGCTCACAACCTCCTGTAACTCCCTGTCTGGAGGTCTAACATAGTCTGACCTCTCTGGGCACCTGCACATGGGTAAAGCACGTAAATTCACACAGGCACACATATATACACATAATAAATGAATAAACAAATAGGTAAATAGATAAGAATTTTTTAAATGTGAATGGCAGGATGGGGGGGGATGTGGCTCAATGGTAGAACAGTCACAGTATGTACAAAGCCCTGGGTTCAAGCCCAGTACCACACAACTAATTAGTTTATTAATTAACAGTAAGTAAACATTAAAAATGAATGGCAACAGATATTAGTATTCTCTTACCAAGATTGTTTGACCTCTTTCTTCACTTATTTAATGTTTTAATTACTACTTTTAAAACATTAATGAATGGTCTGGGATAGGCTTCCTGAATTTCTGTTAATAAAGTTAGCTCCATATCCTGTTACCTTGATTGCAATGTGAACTTGCCTGCACACAGCATGGTAAGGACAGAGCAACAGAGAACCTGAACTGTGTACTGGGTTCAGATGCTGGCACTGTGGTGTATTAGCTATGTGTGCCAGTTGGCCATTGTCAACTTGACATAAACTTAGATATATCTGGGAAGAGGGAATCTTAATTGAGAACATGCCTCTATAAGTTTGACTTGCGAGCAAGCATAGGTGAGGAATTTTCTTGATTTATGATTGGTGTGGGAGGGCCCAGGTCATTGGAGGTGGTGCCAGTCCCGGGCAAGTAGTCCTGGGTTATTTAAGAAAAGGCTAAGTGAACCATGATGAGAAAAACAGTGAGCAGCATTTCTCCATGGCCTCTGCTTCAGTTTCTACCTCCAGGTTTCTACCTGGCGTTCCTGTCCTGCCCTTCCTTTGATCGTGGGCTACAGACTGTAAGGTGAACAAAATCCATTCCTTTCCAAGTTGCTTTTGGCCATGATGTTTTATCACAGGAGTAGAAATGTAAGACACTTGTGTGACCTCTGACACACACTTTTTGAATCTCAGTCTATTTTCACAACATGTGGGAGTGATATCACTGCAGCTTCATAGGGATGAGCTGAGAACATGTAGGCAAAGCAGATACCTCAGGGCTTGCCTCACCAGTCACGTGTTGGTAGAAATCAAGTGTAATGTCAAGGCTGTTGAAGAAGGATAGGATGTACACTGGCCTGTCCAGCCCACAGCCTGGAATTGCAGGCATCAGAGCCAGAGGGATATGAGGCCTGGGATCACTATTTCATGCCATAGTGGAGACCCCTGTGCCTGGGTCATGTATAGGAGAATAGTCTACAAGCCATTTGCCCCCCAAATCTGGACATGCCATACTCAGGAAAACTCATCTAGAACCCCAAATAAAGACAGATGTTCTATGCCCCAGTCTTCACCCCAGCCAAATAGGTCAACAGAGTCCTCCATAATGTCCTCCCTCAGTGATTGCTATGTGACAGTGGCAGTAACTGTGGGATAAAGAAAGCCAGGGGTTAAAGCTCAGTGGAGCCATGTCTGGTTAGATCATTTACATTCATCATTTCTTTCCATCACCACACTGGAGCATGTCTGGTTCTTCAAGACGGGAAAAGTGATTCCCTGTGGCGTCTGCATGGAGAATGTGTATGACTCATAGAAAGGACCCAGTTCAGGGAATGCAGTGTGACTGAAGGATGCCTTGCATTGATGCAGCCCAAGATGTCACCAGTCTTCCTGGAACAGTCTTTCACACTCACAGACAAGAGGTCCATGGCCTGGATCAGGATAGAGAAGATAGGGTGGCCATCTCCTCAGCTAGTGTTGCCATTGGCAACAGCAATGGTAGCCTCTGGGTGTTCACCAGACACTGAATAATATGCACCTGTGTGGAGTGTGTCACAGTGACCTCACACCTCTTCTGCCTGTCTAGGCACAACTCATGCCCATTTTAAAGATGAAGAACTGGAGAGTTATAGGAATATAGTCAGGCTCATAAATAACTAACCTAGGAGTCAAACTCAGTCAAGTCCTGACTTCCTCCAATGGAAGATTATAGATTCATTAATGGTTTTAACTCTCATTGGCTATCACTGGCCTCTCCATTAAGAATATCCTCAGAGTGACCTCCTCAGAGACCTGTGTCTAAGGTTAGACTTGCTATCCCAATTCTAATGCCAGCTCTCAACACAAATACTCCATCCATTTGAGAAAAGTTTTGAATTTTTGGTCACTACTTGCCTTTTCTAAACAATCTGACTATACAAGTGCTCAAGAAACCTAGGTCCAGAGTAGTTTTGCTTTTCCAAGTGAAATCTCACTCAGATTTCTAGAAGCGTCCAAGATAAAAAGAAGGGATAGAAAAGCTCATGTTGACCCCTCCAAAGTGAAACCCCACATTTCAGTGCATTGTGGGGCCCTGTTGGCTTGATATGAACACAGCTTCCTGAAGCTCTGATGACTGGCGAGATTAACACAAGTGACTATAACTGGATGTTGTGCCCAGAGCATCAGATGCCTCTCGTAAAAACAAAAACAATAGCAGCCCTTGCTGTTACTGTGAAAAAGATCAGAATTAATTCTCTTCTCCATACATAAGCCAAGAGAGTAAGGATGAAGTTTCTGCATGGCCTAATCCTCAAGGCACCACATCCTCTGTTTCAATGCAAGGAGAGATGCCAAGATGGCCTGTCTCCTGTAGGTTTGCTTGGGTCAAATGGAAGCTCTTGGCCTGCAGAATCTTTTGGGGGAATGTATCTTCCAAACACCAGGTGGAATCATGCTGTTGACAATGATATGGGGAAACAAAGGAAAGACACAAACATGCAAATAACTATATGATTAAAAAGAAAGAAAGCATGCTATCTTGGCACATGATTTGTGTCTCTGGCCTGCTGTGCCAGGAGCCTTGGTGCTTGGTTGACACAGGGATGTTCTTCACTAATCCATCTCTAGGGAAGTCAGACATGAGACTGTACAAACAAATTGTGGACAGAGGCTATTATAGTCCCCTGGATTACAGGGACATCAAGGGGCCCTTGAATTGAACAAATGGCTGGCCTGGGTGTGTTGCAGTTACATCTCCCAGATTTGCATCTGCTTAGAATATTTTTAGCTCGACACATTTCTTGTCACTGAAACTGAGCAGGAGCTGTCACATACAATTGGAGGCAGGGCAGAGTTTGACTCTGTTTCCTATTCTCGAGCAGCTAGAGACCCACACTTCAGGACTCATCTGGGTGATTACGGGAATGAAGAAGTCGCTGCAGATTTCATCACTGGGAAGGCCTGCCATGGCTCGTAAGTGATTTGATGTTTACACAGATCAGGCTTCGAAAATAATGAACTCCCACGGACTACGGAGTGGACGTGCCTCTGTAAGTCATACTGCTTCGTAAGAAGGAAGGCAATGAGCAGGCAGTATCTCCCAGAAGCTTGCCCTACATGTCTACGTTCCCATGAACACAGGGTTTTACTACCACATAATGGATGCACAGTAGAATCCCGGCTTAGAAAGCCCTCAATTTAGGGGATTCCTGACTGTGGATGCCTTGTGACCAGGTGCCTCATGATCCTGCTTCCAGGATCAACTGTATCTTCCAACTATGGAGCAAATTAAACCTGACTTTCCTTAACTTGCATTTGTCAGGTGGTTTGCTGTAACATAGGCTTTCAAGTCCAGACTCTACTGAAGCCAACAACTGTGGCCTTAAAATCCTCAGCAGGGCTGAGACTGTGCACTTGGACCCTGAGGTAGGAAGAATTGTGTTTTCTAATCTCCTTCTCTCCCTAACAATCACATGACCTCAAGAGATGACTTCTTTATCTCTAATGCCTCAGCATCTTGAAGAAATAAGGGAACTCCAGCTACAACAATATTATCCATCCATTTAGCTCTCGTGGAGTAGAAATACGACCACAGATGGGAAATTTTGGACCTGTTAGGAACGTGCAGTCAAGGTTAGATTTTAGATTATTTGCCATTCTTGTTCGTCCCCAATTTTCCTACAGTGACCAGTACTGGCAGGCTTTAGACAGAACAGCACAGATGTGCAGGCTATAGATGTGAAAGACAGAGGGCTTCTAAGATAAGGTGATGGTGGTGGCAGCTGAGAAGACAAAAAAAAAAAAAGTAGGCCACGGGCTGGGCCTTGTGCTAAGCAGAGAGCCTCAAGGCTTCAGAGCCACTGGAAAGAGGAAAGGACATGTCTGGTGCCAAAACAAACTTGTAAAACATGGCCAGGAAATGCCACAGAACTACCCAGGAAATGCTGGGCATACCTTCAGGGAGAGTTGCAAAGAACATTGCTATTTGGTCGCCTGTCTCTGGTATGTCTAGTTCAGGCTCTTTCCCCATTCTTTCCAAAGACACTGCAGCCATCTGGACCTACAAGCTTTCAAGGCTCAGCAGTCTCTGCATTGCTTATGCTGCATGCCGCATTTGGCTTTGGCCCACGAGCCTGAAAACACCGATACCTGCCACCTGTTCAGAGCCCACAAGGGTCGGTTTAGAAAGGTGTCAGGTGCCAAGTCCAGACTTCACTCTGGTGCTGGTTTTATAGATGGCTGTCATAACGAATGACCACAAACTTGGCACCTTAAACCAAGGCATGAAATCAAAGCATCAGCATCTCTGAAGACTCCAGGGGGAAGATCTCGTCCCATCTCTTCCAGCTTCTAGTGGACCTTGCAGGAACACAGAATCTCGTTCCCGCTGCCACTTACGACCTTCCAGGCTCCTCTGTAGCTGTGTATTCAGTCAGTTCTAGTGAGAACCACCACATTGAATGTGGATTCTAACCTCATCCAGGATAACCTCACTTTGAGTCCCCATTTAGATTGTTATTTATAAAAACTGTATTCATAAATAAGGGGACAGTGTAAGTTTCCCAGTTGATATGAAGGGGGGTGGGGATATTCTTCCACCTACTATCTCTTGGGAACCTGAGATAGAGTTGACTGAGGGGTCTGAAAGAGAGGGATGAGTGGGAACCTGTCACTCAACTAGGAAAAGAAATACTGAAATAATAGGAGGCGTGACCATGAACCACCTTCAGCTGCCTGTCTCCATTGACTCCAAAGCACACACTCGAAGCCACAGCTCTTATCATCCTTGCTCTGCAGAGGCACATGCTAAGGACCAAATAGCTATACTGTGAACATGCCCATATCCCTGGAGCTAGACAGAAGCAGAACCAAAGCTTGAAGGTCAAACCATGAGCCTGGCCAATAACTATTTCCCACAATCCTGTGAGCCTTTCTGCATCTAATGTAGGAGAGTGACTGGGGCATTTATCAACTTCCAATTAACTGAGACAGGCACTATTGGCTTTCCCGTCTTATAAAACACCTTCTCACAGCTGGAACGACCCCTTGTCCCTATCACCGCCTACCTTCCTAGTAGCACTAGAACAACTAGCTTCTCTGGAACATTCTTTAGCCCAAAGGAGGGCAAGGGAGATGGTTCAGTGGGTAAAGTTGTTGCCAGGCAACTGGGAGGATCTGAGTGAAGGTCCCCAGAACTCATGTAAAGCCAGGCACAGCAGTGAGATTCTGGGATCTCAGAGACCATAGGGAAATGGAAAGCAGAGGCAGTAGAATGCATGGAAGCTCACCGGCCGGCTTGTCTGGTGTAACACAGCCACTAACAGGAGACGCTGCTTCAACTAACATTGAAGGTGAGGACTATCACCCAAGGTGGTCCCCAAGCCGCCACATGTGCACCATGGCACATAGACATCTGCACACACACACACACACACACACACACACACACACACACATCAGAAGCAAGCAAAAATGCTTTGTAAGGGGTAAACCATCTGGGTCCAAGGCCTGAGGTTGTCTCTGAAGTACACTGTGAGTTCTTTCCCATCTTGGAGTCCCCATGGTCTCAGGTGGAAACTATGTCCCCATTGCCATGAGGCTCACCAGGAAACAACCTGACTTCCTGTAAATGAAAAGTGACTTTTCAGGTCTGTCTATTGGATGCAGGATGGTCCTCCAAGGTGTTTTCCACCCTTCTTATTTTTCTTTTTCCACAGAGACCTTCACATTCAAAGGAATTCATGGTCACTGAGTGGTGGATACTGGTGGGCTATGTACTACAGATGATCCTAGAAAATGTCATCTTTTCTCTTTCTGACCTATTTTCTTCATCCATTTTAAGATGCTATGACTGAATACTCATAGTCCAGGTAATTTATAAAGAATAGAGATTATTATAGTTGCTCTGGAGCCTGGGAAGACCATGTACATGATATTACAACAGAATAGTGTGGGGTAGCAGCATGGTGGATGGTGGGAGCCTTCTGGTTGTGTTCTAACAAGGGGAAATTACCACAAATGGGGAAGAGTAAGGTTTTGTTAGCTTAAATATTTCTTCCTCTTCTTATAAAGTTACCAGTCTCTTCATAGGGGATTCTATAGCAATGGCCCCATCTATACCAATTACTTCCTAAAGGATCTACCTCAAGATGCCCTCTGTATAATAGATAGGAACTAAATTTCAATATTAGGACATTCAAAATATGTAATCCATCTGCCTCCTGTCTGATCCTGATCCAGATCCAGAAGAGATGAAAACTAAAGGTGAATTGGACTGTTGCTATCAATGTGACCATCTCAGTACTGCAAAAAAAAAAAAAAAAAAAAGATCATTTAATGTGTGACAATTTCTATGCCAGACAATGGACTAAGGCTGTAATTCACTTCCTTTATCTACTCAAGAATATTTTGAAGACATCATCACCAGACCTATTACAGAAAAAGAAATGGAAGCCATATTGATCATGCAGTTGGTGAAATTGTATGCCTCTACTGACAGAGCTGTAGTTGACCCCATACATTTAAGGATGAATTTAGCTGTTTGCCAACTTCATTAAGCATAATATTAACTTGGGGTTAATTAAATATAGGATCCTATGTCCAGCCCAGAAGAATGTGGGTTAGAGTTTGGGACTTGGTGTTAGCAAGCTCTTGTAGATGTGCTAATGTAAATAGTTCTTGGGCCTTATACTCTGTATGGTGACTACAGAGCAACACTACATCTTCAGCTCCTGTCCAAAGTTGATCATCTTTTCACTGTCTCTATTTATACACAGCAAGTTCCTTACCCCTGGGGTTCTGGGACAGTTGCTCACCCAACAAACAATAACTTAGGTCCATGTTGCAAGTGATGTAGCCCTAAGTGTTCAGAGGATGGATGACTGGAATCATAAAATGAAAGCCTCCGGTTGATTGGCAGAACTCCCCTGCAGCAAGAGACATGAGGGAAACTTCAAGTGCTAACACAGAAGGACAGTTTCTCCTGCGGCCCCAGGGACCTGGTCATAGCCCTGGAAAAAGTGATGCCTCATCACGTCCCCATTTGTGCTGCATGTTCAGATGACGCTTATCCTTAATGCAAAAAGAAAGGGGGAGACAGTAGGAGGAAATCCTTCCTGTCATGCTCACTCTCCCTGACTGCCCTTGGACATGACTCTCTGTCCTCCCCTCCCTCGTGTAGAGGGGCTGGTCCACTACATGGTGGGGGCCATGAAAGGGACTCCAGTATCAGGAGATGGCATAGTGTCCATGCCTCTGACCCTCCTTGGGAAGACTGTATCTCTTGGGACCTGAGAAATCGGTGCAAACATAGGGATACTAAACACATCTCCTGTGCAATTCACAAGCTGGGCCACATGCTCATGCTTACAGACAGGACTCTGTTGTGAAAGCAAAGCTAGTATTCTAAGTCCCAGATATCTCAGATATGCATCCATTCTTCATATACCTATGCCATAAGTCCCTTGGAGTCTCCATTCATAGCTTACGGTGGTCTCCTCCTTTTGGGAGCTAACTAGTTCCAAAGTTTGGATCTTTGGGTCAGACACACATATAACAATCACCACATGCATGAAAGTGTGCTCGTAACAGTCCTAAAATGAGCTACAGAGGTGAGGGTTTCATCCAATTACATTGTGAGAGTGAGATTTGACTCTGTGTTAGGATTATTGAAGTTTCTCTAAGAAAATAGTACTTCAAATCAAGTCCAAAGGATAAATCATTGTAAGAAAGGGAACAGAACTGGCATTACACAGCTTTATGAAGGCCCCAAACTGTCTAATGCATGGATCTTCCTTCTCTTCCTTACCCTCTCTCTTTCTTTCAAATGTCATTAGTTTGCTATTGGACTAAAGAGACATCTTTGCTGAGATAGAAGAGCCCCTTGTTCACAGAAGCCATGTATGGGATTTTTTCTTTTGCCTTCTATTCCTGATAAACATTTGCATTTGGTGCACACAAGGTGACAAGAAACCGCTTAATACACTGCAAATCACTCCAAAGTGTGGTCCTGACCTTGTGCCAATGTCCTAGCTTTCTTGGGCTCCTGAAGGACCCTGAAGTCTTCAGATGGGCCAGGAAGCTCCAGGCCAAGGAGCTGCTTTTGCAGAGTTGGTAAAGTGCTTGGAAGGCATTTCCCAGGGAGTAGAAGCCAACGACACCCTCCCAGAAGCTTCTGAGCTCTTAGCACTTTGTTCAATCTGATTTGTGCTACATTAAAGCAACCCTTCTGTGTCAGCTTCTGGTATGAGCCTCAGGACACTTCACCATGTATTGTCTGCACAAAGACACTTCCAGTGATAATCACCGAGGCCGCTGTGGATCTGAGACTCTGCTACGTATGTACAGGCTTTGCTGTTATTTATTTACCGAAAGGTAACCCGAACAGTGGTTCCATTTGCCACTGCTAAATTTCCTGTGAGTCCTTCTGTGCGGTGGAAAATTGTTAGGCACCTTCAACAGCTCTCAGAAATGAGCATTCCAAATGTATTCGCCGACTGCACAAAGATGTGCTGATCCCGCTCCTCCCAATTTTGCAAGAGAGCATGGGAAATAGGATACCTAAGTGGTAGGAAATGAATCTTGGGAAGAAAACAGAACCCTGAGGGCTTTGCAAAGCCTAGGAAATTGTAGTTGTTACAGAGGTACCAACTGGCATGGCCCACTTAAAACTGCCAGGGGGTCAGTCCCTGCAGGCAAAGGAGAGGGTCACTACAGAGATGGCCAAGAGGATTGAGCCCAATCAGTGGTCAAACGTATCTGCGCAACAGTTCTTCAACTGTATTCACCACCCAGCCATTTGTACCCTTCTCTTCAGTCAAAATACCAGAGAATGTTCCTATGCTGACTGGAGAAAGAGAATTGTGTCACCCAAGTGCTCTGGAAGTTCTCCTAGCTTTTCCCAGTGGAGGAAGCTCCCTAGAAATAAATGGTACTGGTTCCTGGTCAAGGTCATTCACCACTACAGTTGGAGGTGTGCTGGTACTCCAGGAAGCTGTCTGTGAAAAACTTCACTCCGTTCGGCATTCAGAGACCTCTTTCAGGCCATGACGGGCGTATTTACACCACAGAAATGGGAAATCAGCACATATTAGGACATGGCTACTTTTCCCCGAAAAGCCAATTTACCAGGACATTGTTTGATGATATTCACAGTTGCCTATTCCTGATTCTCTGACTGAAATATCTAGTGGTTGATCCCCTGATTCACATCAATTGAGACCCTGATTAGATGGGAAAATAGACAAAATCTTTACCCCCATGGACTGAACATGCCATGCCATCCACTTCAACTCCACATTTATCATTGCATACAATTTTGCATTCATTTTCATGTTTATAAAGAAATTGGTGTCTAGACATGTAAACTGCCCATCAGAACTTCTGACCCACTTAGAGAAAAAAAAGTGATGACCATGAACTTGTCCTATCTACAAAATAAAGGCATTTTACACCACATGGGATGGGGCACAGAGATACCTGACAGTCTCCTTTCTATTCATATTCTCAGTTGAGAAAAGGAATCATAGATGTAAGGTTGGGGTTGACCTCCCATCCCAGGTTTGTATGGGAGAAATCCAGAGGAAGAGGGATAGCAGACTGAAGGTTATACATTTAGGAAGTGGGATGGGAATAGAGATGGGCAATGGAGTCTCCCCAATGGGACTACACACATTCATGTGCTTTGTAAATAGGAGAGTGCTCTGTGAGTGCCATCCTGGGTTATGATCTTATTTGCTGGCATTGCCCTTACTACTACAGAAAAGAGATAGGCACGGTGCCAATCAGCATCCTGGACTTAGCTCTCAAGGAGAAAGTACCCAAGTCAACTTTGAAAGTACTGTGCCCATCTGCCCTCCTTCCATGCAGACTCAAGGGTCAGTGTGGAGGGGCTAGGAGAGGAGAAAGTTGGAGTGCCAAGATTTTCATGCAGTGTCCCACAGTGTTTGAGACGATAAGCAGACAAAGATTCCATTGGCCTCAGTGATCCAGCAATCAGGCTTTCGCCAGCACTGGGCCTGTCACGAGAGCCGAGGTGGAGAAGAGTCCCAGCTGCTGGAGATACAGGCTCCCTCCCCATCCACACAGTAAACCGCAACTCCTAGCAAAACAAAATGTTCCTGCTTATAATTATTTATTAAAAAAAAAAAAGCCACGCAAGACATTAAGTTGCTCTGATGCTGGTTGTCTTCAAAAACTCCAAAAATGATAAAAAATGTTTTTCTTTTATTTCATTTTATTTTCCAAACCATATGGACAGGGCCAGCTCAATGCATCATTGCTTGTTGATGCTGGAGCAGCTGTCGGCACCCTGATAATGCCACAGTACAGCTCGGCTGCAGTCTGCCAAACCACAGTGTATGGAAATCATCTTGCAGATTAAAAAAGAGAGAGAGAGAGAGGAGGGACTTAAGTAAATAAATTGAACCCCACTTTGAGCCAGATTCCAACTATGAATTTGTGCAAGGAAGAGGGTGGGGGTATCATCCTATAAATAGTCTTAAAATTCAGTATTGTTCTAACCAGGATGCACTGTGATTTGTCTGGTTAATCACAACTAGTATTTGACCTTTACAAAGGTACAATTTGAGTTTCATTGCCAAGTGCAACTTCGCGTTTTCTTCTTTTAATTATTGCACTATGATTCAGAAGGCAGCCACAAGAACACAGTTTGGAAACTTGATTCCCTATAGGTTTTCGGAACGCTTTATGTATTTATTTGTTCTGACCATGAAAAAAAAAAAAAAAACTACTCATGACACAGATAACCAGCCAAAAACACACACATCTTGGCCTGCTGTCCTGGGATCACCCCTAACTTTTATTATTCAAGTCAGTTGAATAAGTCCAGCCCCCGTGTCCTACATAGAAAAGGGCTGTGTGTTAAACAGAAAATGTAACCACCCAGAAAAGCCCCCCCCCCCACCCAGTCTTAGGGGGCGGCTCTGGTCTACACACACAGTGGACTGTTGTAACTTTCATTTAGCCTCGATGGCCTCAAATCCTAACTTTCATTTAGCCTCGATGGCCTCAAATCCTACCTGTGGGGTCTTTCTTTGCTGTGATAATATCCCACCATGAACATCTGGGAGAGGACCCAAGTGGAAGCAAGAAAATAGTCAGAGGAGAGTCCCCTCAATGTAAAAAGATAATATTCATTTTCTCACTTAACCCTTGATTGACCACAAAGAGGAGAGAGACAGCAGATAATACCCATTTTACTGAGAAAGCCACTGATCCTTCTAATAGAGGAAAAACTTCTCTAGGGTTTTTGAGGGTTATATTGTCTCCCCTCCAAAAGGTGCATTGATGCCTTCACTACCTGGTGCCTGTGAACATGACTTTATTTGGGAATTGGTTTTTCCAGTTGTAATTAAGGTGCAAACCAAAATGAGGGCATACTTATCTATACAGTGAGCCCTTAGTCCAGTGTGACCGGCGGCCTGATATAAAAGAAAAGGAAGAGGCGTTGTGGAGACACAAATCTCATGTGAAGATAAGGCACACACAGAAAGAAGGTGCCAAGTCCCACCATGTGAACATCCTGAAACAATGGAGGCAGATACACAAGCACCATTTCAACCAGTGTAGGAGAGCCCTGGAGTGTAGAAAAAGCGACAGGAACCAGGGCAAAGGAGTGAATAGGCTGTACTCCAGTTCCTTCAGAAAGAGCATGCACCTTCCTTAGGTTTATACACACTGCATCCAGGTCCCCAAACAATGACAAAGCAAAGTTCCATTTTGTTATGGTCCCTAGATTATGATGGTTTGCTGCAACTTTCCAGAAAATCAAGTGTTCACAGGGCTTGGACACTTTTACTGACAAAACGACATTTACTCAGTTTGAGGAATGGACACACTCCATGCAAGAATTCCAACTCTAAGAATTCATAAGGGGAATGTGCCTGAGGGAAGCAGGACATTGAGAGCATCCTCTGTAACTCCATGCATCACTTGGGTACCAGAGGCCTTCTTTACACTGCACATTCTAACAGGTGCTATAGTTCCAGAAAGGAGTCAGCTTCAGTAGCCACAGAAGTGAAGGTAGCCAACGTTTTAACTGCTTGACCCTGAACCTATGATGGATAAAGATCCCCACCATGCATTTTCTGAAAGTGGTAGCCTCCATGGATACCTCTCACTCTATGGAGAAACTGCTTTGCCTAACGTTACATGCTCATTGATTATGGGTACACATGATGTGGCTTTAAATTACTCGGAGGAACCTCTGTTGACAGTATGTCTGCAACATCTGTGTGTATAAATTGATAGTCACTTTGTAAGTTGTCTAATTACAACTTCAGATATTTAAAAACTATAGCTGCTTTTGTAGAATACCCGGGTCTCTATTTGATGTTTAACATAAATTCCTTTTAAAAATATATTTTTATTAATTCCTTGAGAATTTCACATAAGCATACAATGCATTTTATCATATCCTGTAGCACAAATCTTAAAAGTTATTATTAATAAAATCAAACCTGAGTCCAGTTATTGGGGTAAATGCTGGAAGATCAGAGAAGTAGAACAAGCCATAGCTTCCTCACCTCACCAGTTCCTCAGCTGATCCTCTTTCCTCAGACTGAAAGCCTCTGAGTCCTCATCTGAATGGGTCTCAGCTGAACTGTTGCTCAAAAGCCTAAAAGTTAACCAGCTGTAGTTCTTGGTCTTCACACCTTAAATGCCTTTCTGCTTTCTGCTATCACTTCCTGGGATTAAAGGCGTGAGTCACCATGCCTAGCTGTTTCCAGTATGGCTTTAAACTCACAGAGATCCAGATGAATCTCTGCCTCCTAAGTGATAGGATTAAAGGCGTGTGTACCACCATTTTCTGGCCTCTATGTCTATCTAGTGGCTGTTCTGTTCTCTGACCCCAGATAAGTTTATTAGAGTGCACAATATTTTGGGGAAAACAATACTACAACAATATCTACCACTGAATCATTTCCTGAACTCGTCACAGATGTATCTTATACCTCCCTACCAACTTCAAATTTCGTGTCCTCGTTTGTTTTTTATTTAGTTTGGTTTCTTTTCTATAACTATTAGTCCAGTTGGTGTTTCTCATGTCCTCATTGGTATGGTATTATTCACTTGAGCATTGTCAACCTAATGGGACCAAACCCTTAAAGAAAACTGACTCTCCCTCCCCTGAAGCTGTTAATTGTCAGTAGCTCCTCAGATAGAAGGGGTTGTGATACTCTCTATAAATGATATTTTAAAGTCATCATTAGGGATGGATATATGGCTCAATAGTAACATGTTTAGTATTCAAGTATGAGGACTTGAATTCAGATTCCCAGAACCCATGAAAATGCTGAAGATGATACCACCTATCTATAATTCCAATGTTCCTGTGATGAGATGGGCAGTTGAGACAGGAGAATCTAGTAAACTCATAAACTGACTAGCCTTGTGTATGCAACAGTGGTGGGCTAGAATCTTAAGCAAGGTGAATTGAAGATCAACACCCAACACCCAGTGCTGGTCTATCACACACACACACACACACACCATGTTAGGTGATGGGTGTGCCAATCAGTTTGAATACAGTAATCATCTCAGAATGTGAACATCTATTAAAATATCACATGGTAAATAGTAAATACATGTAATTTTTATTTCTCAGTTAAACCCCAGGAAAGCTGGAAAAACAAGACAAAACAAAACTCATATCCTCTACAGCATCCCTACTTCCAGATGCAAGCTGAAGTAGGCTGGCAAGGCTGGCTTCTGTCTGGGAGCTGGAAAGGATAGTCTTCATAAAGGCAGGACAGGCCATGTCCTAGGTCGATGGGACACTGATATCACAGGTCAATCTGCCAGATGTTGGAAGGGAAAGGCACAAAGCCCAATCAGACTTGTGAAAGAAATGGCTAAAATTATGACATCTTGGGTTTTACTTAGGTCTCTGCTTTCCCAGATTTTTGCCTCTATGTTCCCTGCAGTGTTTAAGATCAGTGGCGATAGTGGTAATGATGATGGGGTGATGCTGATGGTTATGATGATGGTGATGGTCGTAGGGTTAATATTGTGGTGTTCAGATTTAGTGGGAGTTGGTGGTAATGTCAATGGGAGGGGTGCTGATGGTGGTGGTAGTCATGACAATGGTGGTAATGTTATAATGATATAATGGCTACATTGGTGATAGGATACTGCTGGCAGGGACTTAATGATGACAGCAATGGTGGAGGAGGTGGTTGTGGAGAAAGCTGACATTGTGATATCCTTAAAACTAAGACACCCCCATATGCACTGCCTCTGATTCAGTTTTGATCCCCCATAGCAGTCTGTATCTACATAGTCTCCTACCAGCATTATTGTCTTGGTGTCTCTGTACAACTATTTCCCGCACTTATCTAAACACAGTTGTATTCCTCTTTCTCCCCTTTTCCATTCCCTAATCTAATTCTAACCATAATTGCATCTCACCTGCCCCACTGGATTTAATCACTTCATTTGGAGAGGTATGTCTCTGCCAAGAACTGTCATATTCTTATTCTTATTCACTTTAGGGATTATTTGGTATTCTATCATCTTTATTTACCTCCACCATCCTCTGCTAGTGTTTCATTCCTACCAGCCTCTGTAAAATACTCTCCCTGTAGTGCTTCCCTGGAATCAACCTCAGCATGCTTAAACATCCTCTCTCATTTAAATGTGCCCAATTTAAGGGTCATATGCATCTCCTGGAAGCTCTCCTCTACAGCTCCACCTGCCCTGTGGACTGCCTCCATCCACTGAACTAAGGCCACAGCATGTAGCCATGCTTCATGGCATCTTTTCTATCATGCTTCCTCCCCATGAACAGATGGTTGAACCCTACTTCCTTCAGCACCTGCAAAGTTTCCATCCCAATTTTCCATTTTCTTTGGATTTGTGTCTCCCCCTCAGTCATGACTTGATAATAGCACACATTCTTCACTCTCCATGTTAGCTGCCCATTCCCACAGTGAAGGCCATATCCTGATGAAATGAGGCAATACACCTAAAAACCATGGCTATCACATACCATACATCACTTGATTGGTAAATGTTACTCATGGTCATTTCTTCTTGGCTTAAGTACCTAAGTTATAACCTAGTAATGCCCTTACAAAAGGTCCTTATCCAACTTTACAAGAAGCTGAAGGACAAGGTGTCTCCAGATAGGTGACTTTAGGACAAAGTGACATCAGACAGGTGACTTTAGAACAAGGTGACTCTAATAAGAGTCAAGGCCACCTAGGGAGATCCTGAGACCTGTCAGAAAAGAGGAGGAACAGGGAAAGGTACAGTGCACGGGGATAAGATCTGGAAAAATAAGAAAATTAAGCCCCGCTTAAATTACCTTTACCCAGCATTAATCACGATGGATGCGGCATGAGATCTATTTTTATACCAACAGTAGAGGTCAAAGCCAATGGAGATTTTGAATGTTTTTTTTTCCTCCTTCTCAAATTACTCAGGACTCCAAGTAGCAGAGATGACCTGTTGGTTTGCTGACTGGCTATTTCAGGCAAAGTCATGCGGCACAGACTTTTCTCTCCCCAGGACAGAGTAAGGTGATGCTCTGTCAACCACCTGGCCAATTTAGTTGCTGCTGACAGCTGATCCTAATAATGTGGTCAGCAAAGTCGGCCAGGGGCTCCTAGATGATCTACTTTGGCTCCTAGGTTTCCCATACAGGCTGTCTCCATTGATCAGATATAATCGAATAATGGCTGAAATTGTGCTTCTCGATGGGCCCAATAGGCCATTTCTTTATGACATGATCAAATTGGCCATAGCGCATTCAATTTGTTTTAATGGCCAACACAGATACAATTAAGGAGATTGACTGTGCAGCCATCCAAATTGTCCATTAAGAAGGTGGCCAAAGTGACTGGACCAAATGCATGTACCACATGCACTTTCTTTTTAAGGATGTCTAGACTTGGTAGCACCTTTAATTTTCTTAAAACTCCCCTTAACTAGTTCTGTTGGATGTTGACAATACAGTTTTCTAGAATGAAACAAAGCACACTTGCAAAATAAAGAGGACATTCTTTTTAAAGAATGATTCTAAATCTTCTGATGTTAGTGGGATAATAGGAAGTCAGTACTTCATTGGGGCTCTGAAGATTTATAAGGATATGAAAAATTAAATGTATTGCTGCAGATGGCTACTAATACTCACTTTATGAGGAAAGATTTATCTTTGCATATTAGCAGTACCCAAGGTCATGATCTGTCTATAATGTGTTCCCAAACCTGATCTGAACCAGTGACTACTGACTTCATCGCTCCCTACTCTGCAAATTCCACTCTGAGACGATAACCACTCTGGTAGGAATTTTGAAGATGAAAACATGCTCATTATGTTATTGAATCCAGTTGATCTTTGAGTATCTGCACATGGTAAATGACATGCGTTTTGTGCCACCAGTTACCACAGATGTCTATACACAAAGTCTGTGGATTAAGCAGCCATAGAAGAGGATCGCTGATATGATTGTGGCTACTAGTCTAGCAGGGTATGTTGATGGGGGCGGCTAGATACCGCTAATGAAAACAGGTAAACATTGAAATCCACCTCAACTGGCACATGGAGCCAGGCTCTAGCTCCTTTTTCCATTTTTTGAGAATCACTTTACTGAATTGAAATAGAAGTATCATGCAGCTAGATTAAAATAGTCACTCAGTCCCAAACACTATACAGCTCATGAACTTCTATGTAGTTAGTGGCCACTCTGAAGCCCTGGAGCTTCCCCAAGGGTTTTACACTTTTACTGCCAACTACATTTTATGCACTTATATACACACACACACACACACACACACACACACACACACACACACACACACACACGGTAAAGTTAAAACTAAACAAGCAATGAGCTTCATACCTCTTTCAGACTTGTGTGTCCTTTGCCTCCGTTCTGTCCTCTTCATTACCTGATATCACCCTTCCTTCTTCTCCTTTGAACATGTTATTTTATACCTCCATGGACATTTGTTTACTTACATACATGCATATACTTAGGCTAAGATCCACATATGAGGGAGAATTTAACTTTTTTGTTTCTGAGGATGGGTGATGTAACTTCATAGTTTCCATTGCAATGGATACTTTTCCTCTATGTATTTGTCATCAATTACCATTTGGCAAAAGTCACAAAAGGGAAATATTAGAACAGTAATTAACAAGTATATGAATGAATCCAAACTTCTTTTCATGCCATAGAATCATCTCACAATTAGCTGAACTGATGACCTCTTAAATGGATATGATACTTTTTGACTTCCAAAGCATATTGTCACCAAGGTTCCATTTTATTCATCAGGATTCCTAGGTAAAGTGTGGCTATCTCCTCACGGCTGAAACTTTGAGATATTGTCAAGAACATTCAGTGACTAGTGGCAAAAACCAGGCCTGGGGTTGCTCACTTGAGAACTTCAGTTCCACAGATGGAAAGCTACATCCAGCTACAGAAAAGCAATGACCTGTGGACCCCTGGAATATCTCTCAGCCTTGAAAGAAGATGGGTATCTTAGTTAGAGTTTCTATTAATGTGACAAAACATGAAAGTCAAAAGCAACTTGAGGTGTAGTGATTTTATTTCAGCTTACAGTTCCACAACAAAGTGGATTATGAAAGAAAGTCAGGGCAGGAACTCAAGGCAGGAACCTAGGGGGAGGAGCTGATGCAGAGGTCATGGAGGAATGCTCCTTATTGGTTTTTCCTTGCAGCATACTCAGTCTGCTTTCTTGTATCTCCTGGGACAACCTGTCCAAGAGTGGGACCACCCACAGTGGGTTAAGCCCTCCCATATGAATCATTAATCAAAAATATGCCCCAGAGGCTTGACCTCAAAGCAATCCGGCGTAGCATTTCCTCAACTGATATTCCCTTTTCCACAATGACTCTAGCTTATAAAAGCTGACAAAAACTAAGACCACAGGCCACATCAGCTACTTCATCTTCAGTGTTTTGATTCCCCTGAATCCGTGGTTGAAAGAGCAATACCTGGATGAGAATGTAGTCGTGGTCATCCACAGGTTGTAGCATGGCTCCTTGCTTTTCCTAGATATAGACTGAAGAGACTGGCAGTTTCTACCTTCTGGGGTGAGGTAGCCTTATGTTAGCTCCTGCCTGGGACTGTAGTCTTCCCTATTTACCAGAATGTATTGACTGGATCACCATGGTGAGTAACATTGGATAAATACTTGCCAAATGAATAAGCAAGCATGGCCAGAGCCTAGCATGGACTCATATATAATAAATGTACTTATTAGCAATAACAGTATTAACAAAAGGATTATATCAGAAAAAATGGAGCCTTTTGTCTTATACCTAAAATATTATAAATAATATTTCTCTCTTAAAGTTGTTGAAGGAATTTTATAGAAATCTGTGTGGCATGCCTGACATTGTATTTATGCTTGATATTGCTGAATCATTACTATGCATTATCATCTTTATTAATAATTGCTATTATTTTAAAGATTTAAGACCTTTCTAAGAATCAAATACCTGTAGAAAATGAGAGAGGACATTGGGTGTCATTGTGTGTATAGGGTTTTAGGGTATTTGTGCAGCACAACTAGATCATGCAGGTAACAACCGCGAAGTTCCTATTTGGCTTGTGGAAACTGAGACATAGAATAAGACAAGCTCATGACTGGTGGAACTTGGCACCACTCTACTTTTCTCTAAAGTTGTGGGGTGTCTTTCAGACTTAGCATGACTCAGCGAGGTGCTACTGTTCCTCCCTCTTTGGGCTACAGCATTCCTTAGGGATACATGGAAGAGTGATTCCTGAGTGTTACGACCACTGCGATTGCTGTGCAGTGGACTGAGCTTAGAGCAAAGGTTGATAGCAGGGCCTATGCAAACATCTATCAACGATGAAAAGATCAGACAAGGGAAGATCACAGGTATGATATTTTCTCAGAGCTTCCTCACCTGCCTTGGCCCCAAAAGCCTGGATCCCTGAGAACTGGATCCACAGATGATCTTGGTCATAATTCCCCCATCAGAGACCTTTTAATGACATACCACCCATCATCTCCTCTCACTTTAGAGAGAGAGAGAGATTAGTTTGTGGGCCTTGGTGACTACCTTCCTGTTTTGTTCTACTGTCTACCTCCCCTGTGTTCCATTCACCAGGCTCCCAGTTGTCCCATTTACAATCTACAGTGACCTTAATAACACCTGTGAAATATGAACCACCTCATCAACCCTTTTACTTTCTTATAGCAACATAATTAGCCAGATGATGAAGCTCTTTAACATGGAAGAAAACACTAAAAAAAAATATTGTTTTTTCTACAGAGCCATAATACTCAACGTATCATTGCAAATTGAAGTAGGGACTAATTTAGGAGAAAAAAATCATAAATTTAAAACTGAGTGGAGTCTGTTTTTTAAAAAGGCCTAACAAAAATTATACACATATATTTATGCATGTCGATCATTAAATTATTCATTTTGGATTTCTACTAATAAAGTATAAAGACTTGTTACTATATAGCAGGCAAGTCACTCCCATTATTAATTTGTTAGATAAATGGATTCTGTAGCTTGAAACTTTAAATGAAATGGAATTCACTAATCCTAATTGCTTTGCTTTCTACTGGTATTTTTTCCCATTAGTTCAGCATGTTTTTTTTTTTTCTTTCTTTCTCTTTTCCACTTGAAGAGAGGAGCCTTCTTCAACTTAAAGCCTTAGGGTATACTTCATGGGTTTATTAATTATCAGGTATTCATTCAGAGGGGTTAATTAAGCAATAACTTTCTGTTGACTGCAGTATACAAAGAATAAGAGGCTTGACTTCTCCTGCTGATTAAGCACTCCTGACTGTATCTTCATTTTCTTTCCCTTGGTTGGAGGAAATAAAAGTCTTTGGCCAGTTCTACCGTTGGCTCAGACCAGTTAAAATTAGTTATTTCAAACTCAAGCCACCTTGAGTCCACACAAAAGGAGATGGGCCCATAATATACATAATATAATTATCATATATTTGTATATGTATAATATATAATTATTAGATATTTATTTAATATATTATGAAATATATAATATGCAAGACTGTTTGTGTGTGTGTGTGTGTGTGTGTGTGTGTCTGTGTGTGTGTGTCTGTGTGTGTCTGTGTATTCCTTTCGGTCAACTACTCGAGAAACCTTTCATTTGCTATAGTCCCATTGATCAGACAAAGAGAAAGAGTCCTTGTCCCACCTCCCATAGGGAATTTCGAAGACATGAAATAAGTCAGTTGATGACTCCACATACTAGACAGGAGCGGTGCCAATTCACTAGGAAACCTTGGAGTAGGGGGTGGGGCTATTGCTTCTTCCAATGTCAAAATGTATTTACTCAGGTCCATAGTCAGTGTTTGTTGTTCTACCAATTAGATACTTCAAGGATGGTAGGATGGCAGGTTCTTCCAGAGTTGATCAACAATTCTCAGAACAATAGAAGAAAGAGCTGTGTGCTCTAGAAAGGTCTGTTGTTGGGGTGGGTGGGGGATAGTTAAAATAAAGGAAGCTTAAAGTTGACTTCTAAGAATATTTCCCAGAACAAAGGGAAAGATGAACACATAGAAGCAAAGACCAAAATAATAATAATAATAATAATAATAATAATAATAATAATAATAATAATCACTGTTAAAGGAGGTTCATGGTTCCAGGCCTAACCTTATTTGAAAATCTAGTAAGATGAGGTCATAAGAGTCTGGGTTTCTGAGTCCATAATTCCATGTTCTCCCTCTCTTCCATCTTCCAAAGCAACTCAATAGATGGCACCAGGGAAGATGTTATACTTTTCAAAACTGTTGATGTCATCAGAACCAAGGGAAGTTTGAAAACCTGTCACAGCCAGTTGGAGCCTTGAGAGACACGATGACCAATGCTATGTCCTGGATGAGGTCCTGAAAAAGAAAAAGGACATTAGTTTAAAAAAAGAACGAAGGGAATTTGAATAAATTATGGACTTTAGTTAATAATGGTGCATTGACATTAGCTCATTGATTTCCACAAGCACACCACACTAAGTAAGAGGTGAATAAGAGGAATTCGTGCAGGGTTAGGGGAAGAGGAATATGGGGACTTTGTACTATTTGCTCACTGACTGCATGCCAAGCTCCCTGTGCCATGCTCAGGTTAAAGAGGTCTCCAACAGGGTAAATGCATTATGATTAGCATTTGGGGGGATTATTTTCTCCTCAAGGATGTTTATAGTCTTCCATTGGAGCCCATCTGACCAGTAGGAATATCTATTACCTGAGAGTCCTTGTGATACTGGATGGCCCCAGAGCTATCCAAAGAGCATGTCCCTCCTATGACCATGTCAAAGACTCAGTGAATCCATGGCTTCTAGAGTGGATCATTTTTTTTTCAAAGTCCTTGTCCTTTGACCACACCTCCTACTCATCACTGAGTTGAAGAAGCTGCGAAAAGAAGGCTGCACATGCTTAGGTATGGAAACATCCAGAGTGATTTACTAAGTGGCTGTGCTATGCTTGCTTCCAGGTTCAGAGTAGGCACCTGCCTTCAGCATAATTACAGTCACCTGACTACAGGGGTGGGGGTGGGTGTCATTCTACTGCAAAGAAATGCCAAAATTCACCAAGAGAACAGTCTGTGACCTGCAATAAAAGGATCAGCAATCCCCGTGAGAAACAAGGGGAATGATCTAGAAGGTTCAGACTCACATGTAAAGTCACAGCAGTAGACAGCACTGGGGTCCCTCCCATGAACCTGCAACCCCCTTTTGGTTCTCCTATCCCAGGCACACTAGAGAAAAGGCAAGGCCCAATTCAGCATTCAGGAGAACAAAGGAGAAGCAGTTGTGACCAAAAACTATAAATGCCTTTCTTAAGAGACCACAGGGGACAGGCTGTTTGGTGAGTGCACTTACCAGATGGCTGGGACTGTCAGCTGCTTCCAATCAAATCTTGCACCACTGAGTTGGTGCATCCTACACATTCAGCAAGATTCTGCTGAGTTGGGGAGAAGGCGGGGGTGCCTTCGTTTGCTCCATACCTAGAAAGTGTGCTCTTGGGGTTTGGAGGGCAGAATCTAAAACCAACAAGAACGCATCAGAAAAGGGAAATGGGACACTGAAGAAGGCACCCTGTCCTAGGCCATGTGTTTTGTTTTAAGTTTATGGTGTGAGAGGGAAGGAAAGAAGAGAAACTGGCTCTTCAAGTGCATGTGGGCAGAGAGAGGCAGGGAAGGGTGAGAGAGGAGAAGGGGAGCAGACCAGAGTGAAAGGAGTAAGAGTGAGGGCCAGCCAGGAAGAAATGAGACTAGGCAAGGAATTTGCCAAATGCTAAAATTCAATTTATTATGATTAGTATTATTTTGCAAGTTTTAATTTACTCATTTCAGGTATGGAAAAAAACAGAGAGTGAATTCATTCTTATGTATATGAATATTAAACATATGGATTCATTCTCATATATATGCATGTATGTATATATGGAAATGTACACTTGCATTTATAAAATGAAAAGAACTGGAAAGCATGCTTTAGTGGTAATTAGAGAAGAATTCTCCATGCTCTAGTTCTCTTAAAGATGAAATGATTTCCTTATAAAGGAATTCCAGTGAGAGGCTGGGCAGAGGGCTCAGACAGCTAAGCGCATACTGCGCAAGCATGAGGGCCTGGGTTCAGGTTCCCAGCACCCACATAAAAAGCCAGGCAGGGTGACACAAACGTCTTATCACAGCCAGGGTAAAGCAGAGACCGGAAGATCCTTGGAGCCGGTTGACCAAACAGTTTAGCAGAATGGGTGAGCGCCAGGCTCACTGAAAGAATCTGCCTCACAAAGTAAGGTTGAGAGGGTTGAGGAAAGCATGTAACATTCATTTCCAGCTTATACACACGTGCACACAAACATACACATATACACATAAAGAGAGAGAGACACAGACAGGGAACAATGGATAGAACAAGTTTGGTTTTTTTTTGTTTTTTTTTTTGTTTGTTTGTTTTTTTTCCGGTTAGAAGGAACAGTGTCAATGAGAAACTTTCTAGTGTTTCCATCGAATATGTCCCTGTTTAGCTTTAAAACTTCCCTGGCTACAAGCCTACAACAAAAATCCAGCTCCCAAGCTTTACCCGTAACTCTGGCTGCATTTGAGCAGCAGCACAAAGACACTAGGAGAAATAATGTGTGTTAGAGATGCCCCATCAATGGAAATCCCACCAAACCTCAAGGATAGTTTCAAATTTCTTCCTCGAAACAGAATATCCTTTCGGACATTGGGACCATGTCCCAATACAACACCCCAAACACTGAAAAGGCTCTGAGTAAGAAGCGTCCCCCATAGGCTCCTGGATTTGACCTCTGGGTCCCCAACTGGTGACATGATACGGGTAGTTATGGAAGCTAGGACTGTGCTTTGAGAGTTTACAGCCTCACTCCACTCCCAGTTCACTCTCTGCCTTGTGATTGTGGCTAAAGATGTGACCTCCCAGCTTCCCAGCTGCTTCCTGCTCCTGCCACATGTTGTCACGCCTTCCCTGTCCTTGTGGAGTTTTCCTCTTGAAGCATATGCCAAAATAAACTCTTTCTTCTTTGACCACAGTGCTTTATCACAGCAACAGAAACATAACTAATAAAAAGCTTTGATGTTTTCCTCAGCCCTTCATTGTGACAGAGTCTTGTGCACTTAGCAATACCCTGGAGCCACCAGACTTGTTCACAGTTGCATAGCACATCAGGCCCAGCAGACAGATCTGTTCCTACAAGACACGTCTGGCAAAGGACAAGACAAAGCTCTGTGATGGAACACATCTTTCATCGCTGTCCTATTCCAAGCCATTCTGAATAGCAGAGGTGTGGGGGTCTGATTGGAGCTCAATTTATTTTGTTTTCTAGCTTCCACACATAGCACACAGACACGAAGCCCAGAAGTTCCTGTATAAATATAAATAAAATGCTCAATTTTGATTATGTGCCTTCTGCCTCCAGAATGTCTTCTAAGCCCTGTGATTAAAGCCCTCAAAGGTTCGATTTCTTCCCCCTATAAAGTGACAGTGCACTGGCCAGAGGGAGGTTTGCAAGGCACCTCCTGGCACTGGTTTCCCTTCCCCGTCCTCTTCTTAGGCTGTGCAGCTTCTACCTCATTCTCTTCTTCATGGTGCCTAGTCTGGCAGCTGGGGAAATCGTTGGTGTTGAGGTCTGGATGATGGCAAGGGAGAAAATTAGAAAAGTGAAGGTAAAACCAAGTGCCTGGAAGTTGTTGGGTAAAGAGAAACTGATTTGGGAAGCCCCCCACCCTGCCCCTGCTGCCTCCCATCTTCCATGTCCTCATTGTAAAAGCACCGGCAGGAATAATTTAAGCACGGGACATGCTGCAGTCTGATTTAACAAGGTTATGAACCTGAACCTTACAGAGAAAGAGAGGCGAGTGGGGCTGAAGGGAGAAAGGAGGTGCTGGCTTCCTGGATTTGGGATGGAACACTGCCTTCCAAGACCAGTCCAATTTTGCTTTGCCCAGAAGTGACTGGAATTCACGCATTTTTGCAGCCAATGGTTAATGGTTAGAAATCCATCCATAAAAACGTGGTCAGTAAGCTATAATTTTCCCTCTTGAAGATTGCTCCATTGTGTAGAGATTTTTGCTTTGCTTATTTGTTTGTTTATTTAAGAAAAAAAACTGATGAGATACTAAAAATACTATGGCGTTTATTGTTGACCAGGGTGTCTAAGTGTTTCTAAATCAGGATTTCAATGGATTTACTGCCATTAAATGTGAACTTTTCTGGAAGGGAGTAAGTGGGGCAAAAAGTACCAGGATGCAAACATACTATTTTGTTTGTTTTGTTGGAATTCTTTCCCCAGAGCTTTAAGCTGTCCAAAGCATTTTAAATGTTGTAGAATACCAGTGTGTCTTTAGTATTCATACCTGGGTACCTAAGACCTTACTGTCTCCACCTTTCCTTGCTGAGATTACAACAGTGAGCCACCACACCCAGCATTTTAACATGGACTCGGGATCGAACTCAGGTCCTTCAGCTTGCAAGGCAAGCACTTTACTGACTAAGCCATCCTTCATCCTCTCTGGCTATTTCTTTCTTCAAACCAATAAACAAGATGATATTACCTAGAAATTGGGCAAGCTACATCACGGGAACTGGGGTCCAGGAGACCTTTGGGCTATCTCCGGCTTCTGTCTCACGTCTTCTTAAATAATCTGTCAGAGTTGTCCCTTATTCTTGCAGAGGATGTAGGTTGTAGCAGTGTTCCCAAATCTGGCTGCTCCTGACAATCACCTGTGATGCTCAGTGAACATACCTTCCTATGGATCTCTACTTCAACTGAGCATTAGATTCAACTAGGGAGCTTTTAGGACTCCTGATGACCAAGCTGTTTCCAGACCAGTTCCATCAGAAACTTGGGGTATGGGCTCCAAGCATCAGTAGCTCTAACACTCCCCAGGTGGCTCTTGCATGCAGCCAAGTTTGAATACCACAGTGGAAGCTATGATTCAGCAGTCTTTTTAAGGACCTCTGAGGGGACACCAGCCACCAGCTCTCTAGGAAAATCTTACACTTGTGGAGCAATCTCTGAAATACAGGTTATAGAGCCAAAGTGTTTGAGACCAGACATTTATTGGATTGGGGATTATTTTTCCAGATTTGGAATATTTATCAATATGTAATGAAGTATGTTGGGGATGAGACCCAAGTCTGAAGATGACACTCACTTTTATTTCATAAACAACTGAGTACCATAGTGTGAGGGTGATTTTAGACAACATTTTAAAATAATTTCGTACATAATGTCTGATTTCACTATGTGAGACTGTCCATACCTGGCATGATTCCAGCACACAGAAGGTTATAAATATCAGAAGACTGGGGATTTTGAACTTGTAGAATTGAGAATGCTCAAACTAATGAACCTCACATTAGGGCTCAGGCCAACACTATGTCTGAAAGGTAGGTAAACATGTCTTCCCAGACTGTTGACCAAAACTCACTGTCCTGAGCATAGCCTAGGGGTTCCTCCCATCCTATGCCATCACTCAGGGGAATGAAATGGGTATCACCTGGTTGCAGGTGGTGTCTTTCCTGAGAACACATAAAGGTTGAGATGGGCATGTTTGTCCCCTTACATGGTGAAGTTAGAAAGCAAGGAAGACAAACTATGAAGGAGATCCACAGAGGCCACAGAAAGACGTGGATAGGGAGAAAGTAGAAGGGGAGAGATTGTTGTATTTTCCAAAGCCTTTTGAACATTGCCAGTTCCAATTTTTAGAGATTGTATGCTCCTCTGGGCCCTTCTAAATAAGGCAAAGTAGAAACACTATTTCCTAGAGATGAGCCTGCAAATTCATAGGTTTAATAACGGCACTAAAATGAACCAGGAGGACCTCAAAACATGTTTCTATCCTGCAGTCCTTTTCAGAGTTTTAAATACAGGTGTGTATTTTGAGTTTCCAAATCAAGAATTCAATAGGGGGAGTTGCCAAGGACTGCTTCTTGTCTGAGGGTCTGGCACTCTAAAGAACATAGCCTGGGGTTGTCTCCATGAAGCTGTGATTTTCTGTGATCCATATAGTAGGGAAATGGTGAGGTGATGGCCAACTTTCATAAAGTGCTCAGATTTCACTGGATGTAGGCGTCTCCCCAACCCCATATGAGGAACCAAGGTCTTACAAAATGGAATGAGGCCTGGAGACACCACTTAGCAGTTAAGAGCACTTGCTGGTTTCCAGGGACCTGAGTTTTGGTTCCCAGCACCCACATCACATCAGGCAGCTCATAACTGACTGTAAGTCCAGCTTCAGGGGATCTTCAGGGGAGACCCTCTTCTGGTCTTATTGGGCACTTGCATGCATGTACACACACACACACACACACACACACACACGCACGCACGCACGCACGCACGCACACGCGCGTGCACACACACACACACCACTAAAAATAATGTAAAGTAAATGGAATGAAAACAAAAAAAATTTAAGAATTAACCTTCATCAGAGCTTGTGAAGTCCAGTGTGATGTTCCTAGAATCTATTCGACAATAAACTTCCTTGTATGACCCACTGTTGTATGATGTTTTGTTTGTGTTCTGACAAATAAAGCTGGTCTAGAGATCAGAGGACAGAGCTAGCCACTAGTTAAACATAGAGGCCAGACAGTGGTGGTGGCACACACCTTTAATCCCAGCACTTGGGAGAAGGAAGCAGGAAGATCAGAAGTTGAAGGCCACCCTGGGCTACACAAGATTGAACCAGTCTAAAAGAGAAACAAAGTCTGGCAGTGGTGGTGGTACATGCCTTTAATTCCAGCACACAGGAGGCTGGTGCCATTAATCCCAGCACTAGGGAAGTGGAGACAGTAATATAAGGTGGATGGAGACAGGGTCTTGTGCCAATTCAGCCTGAGGATTCATAGAGACAGGAGCGCCCAGTTGGTCTGAGATTTCATAGAGGTAAGACATCTCTAGTGGTTGCTGCTCTGCTTCTCTGATTTTTCAGCTTTCACCCTCGATATCTGACTCAGGGTTTTTATTGCTAAGACTAATTAGGATCATGCTTCAACCCACAGTCCATCGTTTCTCATCACAAAATTTACCTCTTTTTGACTTTAGGCTTATTGTGTTAAAATTGATAGCCAATGAAATAAATGGACCATTTGTGCTTGGTAATGTGACTTTTGACCAACATGGGGAGTTGTGAAGAGAGCACAGTGACTGTAGATGACACAGAGTACTTCCTATCACCCTGAAGAACTCCCTGCACACTCTGTGATCACTTTCCACCTCAGCCTCTGGAAACTACTCATGGCTTTTGTTCCTATAGTTTCAGCTTTCCAGATTCGTTTCTAGACAGTCAAGTAATCAGAATCCCACAGTAACATTCACTTGAGTCTGATTTCTCCCCTTCCTGTGACGAATCTGAGACCCATTTACAATGCTCACATATCTGACATGTGTCCCTTCTTATTTCCGAGTTGTTTTTCACTGAATGTGTGTACCATAATTTGTAGTGGTATTTGCTCCACTCATGACCTTGGGCTATACGGCCCAAAGGAGGTGGTGCTTCCTGCCATTGTACGTGACCTTTTATAAGGAGTTGGAGAAGGGTCACAGGTCCCTTCTCCCTGCTCCCTGCTCCTGCTTGCGAGGCAGATTTGTTCCCGGTCAGATCAAAGGATGACTTCTGTTGTCTAGTCCACTCTGTAATCATGAGTGTATTTCCTCAATTTATATCTTAGTAAATTCTGTTATCATTTTAATAGATTCATGTGGATTAAACATAATAATAATTTGTATATCCACCCATTATTTGGATGGCATACTCTCTAGCAATAATAAAGAAATATACTCTAAACATTTGTATCTGAGCTTTTATGGTGTGTGTGTATAAGTGTATGCATGTGTGAGATTGTATGCATATGTGAGTTTCTATTTGTGTGTGTGTGTGCGCGCGCGCGTGCCTATGGATTTGCATGTGTGGATATGTGAGTGTGTGTGTGTGTGTGTGTGTGTGTGTGTGTGTGTGTGTGTGTGTAAGCACAATTTTCAATCCTCTTAAGTAAACACTGGGGGGTGAAATTACTGGATCATATATAAAGAGATGGTTTATTTTATTCAAGTGCCAGACTGCTTTCCAAGCAGCTATACAGCTTTGTGTACATTCCAGACAAGGATGAAGGCTGCAAATATTCCCATTCTTTGCCTTTCAGGTTGCCAATTAAATTTCTGAAAGTTATTTTTGATGTCCTATTGCATAGGTAGTGGCGTCTCAGTGTGGTTTTTAACTAGAGTTTACCGATGACTAATGACACTCTGCATCTTTTCATGTCCACATCCATCATCTCTGAATCTTCCTTGATGAAGTATCTATTCAAATCCTTTGCCCATTTGTATTATGTTGTTTTCTTATTATTGAGTTTTGAGCATTCTTTATAGATTATCTATACTAATCCTTCATCAGATATGAATTTTGCAAATATTTTCTCATAGCTTGTGGCTGACTTATTCATCTTAACAGTGCCCTCTGAAGGGAAGGAATTTGTAATTTTCATGAGGTTCAATTTGTCAATTTTTTTTTTCCAAAATGCACTGTGCCTGTTGTGTTGAACTGAAAAGAAAAATTTTTGTACAAGCCAAAGCTATCTAGCATCCTTGAGAAGTTTTGTGTGTTTATACACAGTGGCCCATCATCCAGTTTCAGCACCTTCTTGCATGTGGTGTAAGGTATATTTATTTTGCACAGGAATGCCCAATTATTCCAGCACCATTTGTGGCAAAGATTATTTCCGTGATTGACTCATAATGTATAGTCCTATTTCCTTAGTTATTTTTAGCTGCTGCCCCAGGGCTGAAGCATACTTTTAAAAGTTTTTGTAGTCAACCTGCAAATAACACTTTAACCCTATATGGATAAGAAAGCCCCTTCCAACATAAACTTCCAGCATCCCTCCAAGATATGCCCTCTCTTCCTGGGTTCCTGAAACAGAGCTCTTTGGAAGCTCTGTCCTGCTTACCAAGAAAAGCCACATTATGACCTGAGTCCACAGTGGAGGGTTGTGGAGGGGTACCCTCCTGCCTCTCCCCAAGAAATGGGAAATCTCTGTTGGAGCTGGGATAGGTTATAGACCCCTTCATTTTGGTCCTCCATTTACAGTGGGATTGTACATTTCATATTGCCTCAGCCTTAATGTGTCCTCATCTGTGTCTAATTATTAATGAGCATGATGACGCCCTCCAAGCAGCTTTATGATTTTGTAAGGCAAGAAGGTCCCACGGAGAATGGATGTCTTCCATTTCTATATGTCAGTGGCTTCAGTCCCTAATGGAGGGAGGCTTTCTGGCATTCTTGAACACAGTCTCACCTGTGGACATGTGGAGGAGGTTCTGGATGAAAAACCTCAGAGAGGAGAGCTCCTGACGTGTCTTTACCCTCCTGTGACTACATACTCTCATGTGAGCTAATATTCAGTCTTTAGCAATGTGTTACAGATTTGAAGGTGGTTCATCCCTTCCTGAGGATCCTGGGATTCCATCCTGGACCTCCTTGTAAAAACAAACAAACAAACAAACAAACAAAAACTTTCTTTACTTGGGTCATTTGGTTTTTCTGGACTCTCAAATGTCATATGGGTTCAAGGACAGTTAAGATTTTTAGTTCATTACTGTGCCTGTCAGGGTAAAATAATAGTCCCCTATATCATGATGGATTCTAAACTTCCACTTGACACAAAGACTCCAAGCTTCTAGCAAATACATCTTTCCCTTTCAGATGGCTATAGAACATAGCCCAGATCAACAGCCTTGGTGAATTTTCAGCTAGTCCCTCAAGTAAAATATTAAGCTTACCACCTTACGTGGGTATTTAAGCATTGACTGACTGAACCAGGTGAACTTTTTGTAGACACATGTGTAAACACACAAATTTCATTCATGATGGTACCTTCTATTTCCAGACAGTTTAAGCTTAGAATTCTACTGTTGTATTCTAATACTTCTCCTGTTTAACTTTTCAAAATACAGAAAAATAATGTAGCAACTGTTTTATCTTTTACAGACTTCTCTAATAGATCACATGAGCCAAGCAGTCTAAAATAAGATATCCAAGCTCTCAAAGTCTTAGAGAACAGTCCACTGTTGAGATGTGGGCAAAGTTCAGAGGCTCCCAGAGGAGAAGCTCCACCTTTCTCTCAGCTGTTGACAGTGGTCCTTGTGTGCTTGGTTTGCGACAGACAGCATCACACTAACCTCTGCCTCCATCTGCTCCTGATCGTCCCCTCTGCCTCTAGACCTTCTCCTTGTCTCACAAAAGCACCTTGTAGTAGTGTTAGAGTCTACTCTCAACCCAAGACCCACTCCCCCTGAGAGTGTCAGTATTATCTGCTACATTCCTTCTTAATAAAGTCACCTTTGTGGTGTCTGAGGCTTAGGATTAAGTGGATCCAAACCATATATATATATGTGGTTTATGGATTTTTGTGTGTGTTTGTGTGTGTGTGTGTGTGTGTGTGTGTGTGTGTGTGTGTGTGTTATTTTGAGTGTGGCCTATAATCCATGTTAAACAGGTCACACACAGCACATTGTGTTTATGAGTATGTATCTTGGATCCCCCTAACCCACGACCTGAGGCCCAGGGCAGCTGTTTGTCATCATGATGGGTGCCTGACAGTTTTGTAAGCTCTCCTGAAACAATGTGGCTTAATCAATGAAGCCATTTGCTAATACTTGTTCTGACACCCCATGGACTGGCCTGAGATGTTTTCAATCCACCTCAAATGAACTTGAGATGGATCTGTGATCTCAGAGTAAAGTGGCAAGATCACCACCATAAAGCCCACAAAAAAAACTGAGGCAAAACTCAGGCAGGAGTAATTATTGACCCAAAGTCAACTTACTAATGAGCATAACCATCCATTTCTGTGTGGTGGGCACAGACTCTTTTTTTTTTTTTTTTTTTTTTTTTTTTTTTTGTCTGCTGTCATGGAAGTGAGCCACTATGGTACCACAATGATGTGCATAGCTTAATTCTGATATTCAAAAATTAAGAACTGTGTTTACTTCTCAGCCAGTCCATTTTTAGGATTAGGGCAAAAGCATCCATGTCTCTGCCTCAGTTTTCCCATCTGCAAAATAGAAATAATACTCCTTACAGTCTGCCGGTGATGTCCTGAAGAGTCAATCAAGTGTGGAAATGTGGGCATGCAGGGAAAATGCACTTTAATAAGTGTCACTAGCCATCCCCTGTGATTACGTGCGCGCGCGCGTGTGTGTGTGTGTGTGTGTGTGTGTGTGTGTGTGTGTGTGTGTGAAAGAGTGCACGTGCACAAGCGTGTGGAGACCAGAGATCAACATCAGCCCTCCTCTTCAGACACTATCCTACTTTTTGAAGCATGGTTTCTCACTGGATCTGGAACTCACTTAATTTGATTAGACCCATGGTCAGCCAGCCCTAGTCATTCCCCTGTCTCAGCCTCCCTACTGCCAGGATTATAGGCACACATTGCTGTGCGCTTTGTAAACTGAACCATCTCCCCCGTGACACTGTTTCAATGGTCATTAAACCAGTAGTCATTTCCCATGTGGAAGGCTAGCAGTGCTTTGAGTTATTTTTCTGTCTGTATGAGGATGAAAGAGAGAGAGTCCTAGTAGAGAAGTCAGGAGAAGTGGATTTCCTATTACCCAGTCACGTGGCCTGCAGTAACACAGCTTGCTTCTCTAGGCTCCTATCTCCTTAAACAGAAAACATACCATGCCACAGTTTTTTTTTAACATCTTGGAGCATCTTTAAATGCATGTGCATGATAACATTGTAGCTGCCAACAGGAATGCCAGGGAACCCTTCGGATCTTCTCCTCGTGTATTCTAGAACCTCACCAAAATCTCTTAGCTGAAGGAGTAGAATGAACACACCCCAGAGACTGAAAGTGAAGTCTACATTCGCCAGGAAGGAAGATCCAGATTTGAAGGTGATTTAAGGCCTCTCTCTTTCAAGAGCTCCTGGCTTGATACCAAGCCCATTCTCACAAGGTCCAATGTTTACAGCCACTCCAAAACCTCCCAAGCATGTATTTCACAAAAGCAGGGCTTGTCCAAATCCCCTGCAATGTCTCCAAAGGGAAAGAACAGAGTCAGTAATCAGGGCTGTGCCTGTGTGTTGTTAATTCTCCATTCCCAGCTTGGATATGCACGTGTGCATGCATGCACACACACACTCACATAAACACAGTCATACATATATGCACTGCTGTCTAATATACTAAGGGATCAAATTACAGTATAGTAAAGCTATCTTAAGTGTGTGTGTGTGTGTGTGTGTGTGTTCAAAATAAATTTTAGACTCTTTCCTTAAGGTTCTAAATCCTTAAAATGTGAAGAAATGATCAATTCTGGGACAAGTAAACAAACTGTCTTCATAGGCCAGATACATATTTTGCAGGCCCAGTTACTGGCCTATTAAAGTAGGGCCCCCTTCTCCAAAATGTAACCATTTCAGAATTGCAAGGGCAAAGCATTCACAGGAGTGTAAGACTTGTGCATGCAAACTGACAGACCCCGATGACACCAGTCTGCAGTCATGAAAACAGGCCCTGCAGGGTACTTGTACCATTTCTTGGGGACTCAATGTCCTGGTAAGTGTTAATGGAGGTCCCTTGCATCAAGACATCGGGGTATCTTTGGTGTTGGATTGGCTTGATGGGGTTGCTTCGGCTGAACCATATATCACCACCACTCCACTGTTGCATGAATCCTAAGTGGTCTTCTAATAAAAACCCAGAGACAGATATTGGGGTAAGTGCTGAAAGATCAGTGAGACAAAGGAACAAGCCACAGCCACTTCTCACCTGGTTAACTCCACAAATCCTCAGACTGAGTGCCCCCAAGTTCTCAGCAGAAAGGACCTGATTTCTGTCTCCTCTTGCTGTATATTCCTTTCCTTGCCAGCCATATCACTTCCTGTCTCAACCTTCCTAGTGCTGGGATCTAAGGCGTGCGATCCCAAATGCTGGAATTAAAGGTGTGTGCCACCACTGCCTGGCTGTTTCTCTTTTAGACTGGATTAATCTCAAGTAGCCCAGTGTAGCCCTGAACTCTCAGAAATCTAGACAGTTCTCTGCCTCTGCCTCCCGAGTGCTAGGATTAAAGGTGCGTGCCACCACTGCCTGATCTCTGTGGCTAACTCTGTGGCTGGTTCTGTCCTCTGATCTTCAGGCAAGCTTTAGTTCTTAGATTACAAATATATCACCACACTCCACCATTTCGAATTTCAATTCTCACTTACTAACCTGGGCATGCCCAGGACAGAGTCTTGGAGGGTCATCTGCGCGTGCTTAAGTAGAAGTATTTACAAAAGTGTGTCCAAACCTAAAGTCACTACATCTTAAGCAAGAATCTGTTTTTCCTAGGGTGCACATGAGCCTTCAAGGCCTGACAAGTGGTTCCCAATCTGTTCTTTAATCTGCAATGGGTTACTTCCTTACGTGGGAAAGGGCCTTGGTTAGAAACTCCCTTTGTGCCAGATTTTGGATGCATCAGCGGGGAGTGAAGACTGGAAGCATGGGGGCAGAAGAAGGGGGAAGGGGAAGGGGAAGGGAAAGGAAAGGGAGTGGAGGGGAGGAGACCGACAGGGAGGAGAAGAAAAGGCCTAGCTTGGGTTTCAAGAGTTCTTTGGCTGCTTGTCCAGGCTGACACAGACAACTTTTGGCATTGAGTTTCTGGAGCTAGGAGGGAGGCTCTACTGCTCTCATTGGTCTGCCTGTGGCTGTTGCTAAGCGGATGGACCAATGATGTGCGAAGACGTCGGGGCTCCGCCCCTCTAGGCCCGCAGGGCTCTGGGTGCAGAATCCTGCAGAGAAGCCTATGCAAGTCACTGTCCAACCCTTCTGCTGCTGGTTTGAAGGGGAGGTTGGGACAGAGGCCTCACCTGTCAGGCTGGTAACAGCTCTGCTTTTCCTTCCGCAGCCCTTAACTTCTGTCACCTTTACAGGGCCTGGAGGGCTCTGGCTCTGGGGATTTTGGGTTTTGTTTTCTCATTTTATCCCCGACTTTGTTGTGCAAGTATGTGTTTTACATTTTAATAAATTCATTTATTTATATGAACTCTCACGAGAGAACCCACTAAACATCTCCTACCCTTCTGTCTTAACAAACTCTCAAAACTTGAATCTTTACACTGCAACCAGAGAGACAGAAATACACACACACACACACACACACACACACACACACACACACACACGGAAGGGTGTGAAAGGTGGGGGGTGGGTGATGTTTGGCATGGAAGGATAATTTCCTTGCCTCCAAGCAGGGCCTTAGTTTATAAAACGAAAATTTAGACTGGAGAGATCCCATGTATATGGACAGCATTGAGTGGTTTGAATAATAATAATTGTGGCAATATTAATAAGTGATCATTGCTTGAGGACATGCAATGTGGTAGATACTGTGCTAAGCAATTGGCCTGCTCCGTCCTACTTAAAGCTTGTTATGTAGAGGAGTAAACTGAGGCACAGCAGTGAAACAGCCTCACCAGATGGCAAGGCTAAAGCAGGGCTCGAATTTGACACTATCTCCAGAACCTGGAATCTCACTTTTCTGTGCAACGGTTCTGCCACAGGCCAGATGCTAAGGGGTTTCCCAAGTCCCCTATGTGGGGATGGACCTCAGTAGAGTGTTGCTGGCTGCTCCTTTCCAGGAAGTCCCAGGCACAGACAGCAGGAGTATGGTTGTTGTCACCCTTCACCTAGTCTAACCATCTCCAGTTGGGGTGCCTGTTAAAAATCCGTGTTAAATGTGTCTTCCCCAGGAATCTGTGAAGAAAAGAGGAGCTTGTGCTTCTTTGGGGGAAAGCTTTATTTCCATTTTACAATACACATTCACTGCAGGCAGCTATCATAGAGCTGTCTGGTTGTGAGCTGACCAAGGCTGCATGGTCTTGTTCTTCCCACGTGACTGTAAATGTAGTTCTATCACATGGAACTTCAGACTTCACCCAAACTTGATGTGATACTGGGAGCCCTATTCTAACCGTGTGAGTTGTCCAAAGAAGCACACCCAAGCAAATATGTTCATTTTGAGCATAAAGCTTCCTTTTTCTCTGTTCTTCAAGGGATTTTCTTCCAATCCATTGTATTCAGCTTAAACATCATGGTGCTTAACATGAGATGCAAAATTATGCTAACTGACTGGGAGCCCACTGAAGCACAGAGATGTATACCTCTGTCCTAAAGTCACACAGTAATAGGGTGGCTGTCCCTGTTTTAAATTATATATATATATATCCTGCCTCTTCCCTACTCCTTAGTCAGTACCATACTCTCCACTGCTCATAAATGGCCTTCAAGCTTTCTGTGTAAAGTACCATGTTTTTAAAATGCATGAGTGGGAAATACACGTGCGCATGCGCACACATAGACAAACAATGTGCGCAGGTGAGAAGCGAAATCTATTCTACTTTTTCTTTAGAAGCTGCCTGAGCTGTGGCCCTCAGCCAGAAGCAGGCTTGGCCAGTGAAGAGGCTGGGCTGGCCTGGCTTGTTTCTACCTGGCAGCCTTCTACTTGCCCCTAGTCCCAGCTTCGAGTCTGGCAAGAGGAAGGCATTCAGTACTCTGTCTGTGGTTGCCTAGTAGGTTGAGAACAAAGGTCTCAGTTAACCTTCACTGTGCAGCAGTGGCCCGAGCATGCCTGTCTCCCATCTGACACGGAACAAGACACGGAAGGTGCTGTTCTCATGACTCACCGGAGACGAGCTGCAGTTCCTTGCAGAACAGAATCCCGAAGCAGGGCAGAACCTTTGCAGCTCTCCCCATTTCCAGAGACTCACTGGGTCCCAAAAAGATAGTGCTGTCTCCTCTCCTTAAATCCCCCAGCTCACACAGCCCTGCCAAAGCGCTCCTTATGATCTTTTGCCATGAAATTTATCTTCTACAGGTTTTTCTTCTAAATATATACAAAATAAAAAAAAAATGGGTTTGCAGCAAAGCAGTCTGTCATGTTTGTGGAGGCTGATCCTTTGGCTGGCTGTTTTCCCTAGGAACTCTCTTGGAGGCCCTGAATGAATGTGGAGGCCTATGGGTCAGGCAGCTCTCGCCCCAATTTGTCATCCCTTCCGCTGCAACCTCTGAGCCCTCCTAAGCGTTCCCCAGTGAGTAAGTAGCCTGCCCGCACAGTGCCGTGTCTTTCCTGGTTCCTGTATTTCTTTGGGGCCTTGATCAGCTGTGGCAAATGTCCTTTTTCCTCTCTGCTTCTCCTGGCTTGGGGCATGTTCTGCTTCTATGCTAGAGGTTTGTCAATCGGATGTAAACAAAGCTTCTCTCAGCCAAGTAGGAGATGCACTGTGACCCCAAGTCCCACTAAACGAGCCTCACACCACTGGCCATGCTAACAGAAGAGGTGTGTGTTCATGTGTGTGCCCTGGTGACATGGGATAATGGGGCTTCATCTGGAACAATAAAAAAAAATGAGCCTTCTGGAGGAAGAGCTCACAAGTGGGCTGACAGTGGAGGTTTGGGTTGTGTATGGACAGGGAGAAACTAGCAGGGATAGAGTCCTGTGCAGGACCTGGCCTCCACCGCACCATGAGAATAGTAAGCAGAGTTCTGAAAACTCCAATCCACTTTCCATGGATGGGAAACTATATTTTATTGAAACTGGTAAAAATTAGCTGCTCAAGGAATATTGCTCTTTCCCTAGAGGTGAGAAATTGAGACCATATGTTCAGGCCTGGTCCTGTTTAGGTGGGTGTATAGCTTAGCAAAGGAATAAAATCAACACATTTTTTTCATTGCTCCCATAATCAGGGTGTGGGAACATTGAAGTCCTGATTTTTGACTTGGCCCAGTGTAGCTTATGTTATTAACAAATGTTAAACTCTTGGTTGCCCTGAATTGAAAGACTTCATAATCAAATGCAACCAAGATTTATAAAGTGCTGAGAAGGGACCTAGTATTTCCTACGTCTCACCCCTCGGGGACTCCGACAACAGTAGTGGAAGACAGGACTTTTCAACCTTTCTTTGTAGATGAGAAAGCCAAGGGCCCCCAAGTCCCCTGGATCCTGAATCCAAGTACATGTCAAGGATGTGTAACAGGATAAAGCATTCTGTGACAGCTCACAGAACAGGCACGGTATGTCACAGGCTCACAGAACATCGAGTTTTAACAGCATTTCTGAGTACTTCTTTTTCCTTTTCTAATGCTTAGCTGCTATTTGATCGGTATTGTCATTGACTGATGTGAACAGCATCAGTATGAATCACTCCTCTACCCAGGAATTCACTGGTTTAACTCAAATCTTTGAGTATTCAAAAAAAAAAAAAAAAAAGCTTTCAGTCTCAAGACTTGTAATTGGCCTAAAAACCAAAAACAACTTTTTAAAAGAAATGTTCTGGGTCAAATATTTAAACAAAGTCATGTCAACTAACAGCCAAGCATGTAACTTGGTGAAGATGCCAATCATGCAAACAAAGGAAGAAACCCCAAATACCTTCAAAAACCTGGTCTAAGTGTCTTAAAACTCCAAAGAACTACACTCATCTTCCACATTCTCTATTGATCTAGTCTTAGTAGCCTGAACTATGACCTTGAGAGGTTGAGTTAACTTTTCTTCTCAGTGGTCTTCTGCTGGCAAACTTTTTAGACTTGCAGGTCACCTTCTAGACTTCCATGCATGAATTCATGATGAAGGATGCTGGGCTTGACATATCAGAGACAGTGATGAATATTGAGAGTCATCTCCCCTTCTCTACAGACAAATTACATTGTGCTTCATGTTGTTTCTCCCCATGGCTACTTTCTTAGTGAACACCAACTAGCTTTCACCCATCTTCATCATAAATCCCAGCACCCTCACCACTACCCAATGGAGCCTCTCTTCATACACATATTCACCCATCTATTAATCCATCTACCCTCTCATCTACCATCCATTCATCCATCTGTCCATCTGTCCATTCAGCCACCCACTCATCCATCCATTGACTCAAGTATATTTATCAGACTCCCACTATCTGATACACTGGAGGGATGGAATCCATAAGGTAACCATGCCTCTGATTTTACAGTGTTTATGTTAGTAGAGGGGAAAAGACAGTGTAACTCTCCAGCAAAGAAATGTCAAATTCCAGTGATCTTATACAATCAGCTTTGTCCCCTCAAAATATTCCCTCAATCTCCCAATAGAGAATGGAAGGGAAGAGAGGGAAGTAGACATTGTTGTCAGCTAGTTTGTTCTGGCTAACCTGTAATCATCTCCCCTAGTAATTTCCTTCAAGCATCTATCATGTCCTGTGATCACTGTTTGTTTTCTTGTTTACCAGCTGATAATCTTCCCTTACTCCATGAGGGTGGAGGTTCTATAAAGAAAGGATCAGTGTCTAGGCTGTCCACCCCTGAACTCTTAATACCAAACAGAGTCCGTGGAACCAATACTCCTCCAGTGCAGAGGGGAGCACCACATATTTGCTGAGCCAATGAATGACTATCCCCCACAAACCTTATGAGGCCAGAAACACTAGACTAAATTTAAGCTTGGGCTTTGCTCGCCAGCATCCACTCAGGGGGTGTTGCTCTTACTTTGTGTTGTAATCATTCTAAATGCCCGTCTACTACCTAGATAATCCTTAGGTTTGGGAGAGAAGTCTTCTTCGTTTTAATAATGTAATCACTAGTTAACAATTAAATCCAAGTGCAGGGCTAACTTGATGATTTTGCAACTAAATATTCCCCCCACCCCACCACCAACCCCCACTCATCATCTCTCTTCCCAGAAATAGGTGTCTACCATAAAACCCATGTACTTAGTAGCTGGCTATAAAAGTGCATGAATAATCTCTCACCTTGATCAAGAAGAGCGAAATGGAAAACTTAATCCCCAGGTGGCTTCATGGGAACTGAAAAAAAAATAAATGGAGCTGCTGACATTGTCCAGTGCTGATAACATTTTCCTTTTATAAAACAATCATTATTTTTGTGCTCACAGCATGCTTTGTAATCACTTCTGACCATCATTACCTACATCAGCATGGTCTTTTATCCATTTTGAAAAAGCTGCAGTTGAGGTCAAGAGTGTCCAAGGACCTCCTACTTGAGACAAGACTCAGCCCTGGAGTGGGTGAACATCCATAAGAGTCTTTGCTGTGCCTGCTAATGCTCCCCAGTATAGAGGGGAGCATTTGTATTCTGGGTGGGTTTTCCTCACCAAGAGAAATGCAGTATCCCCAAGAAGTTGTTGTCAGGGTCAAAAGGGAAGACTGAGTTTAACATACCAGGACCCCACCCCCACCACATCTCTGTGCAATGGCCCTGGCAATTAAGGATGTCATCTCTCATCCCCAAATCGTAGACAAGGTGGGGGCAGCTGGATGTCACTGGAGGAGACAGAAGATGGATAGCCCTGGGAGGTTCCTCTGTCCTATCGATGCAGACAAACTCGTCTCTCTGTCTTATTGTTTACATCACCTTCAATTTGGCCAGATGGACATCATGGAGGAAATTTCGTCTCGACCAGGAATCTTAAAACACTAGCAAAAAGAGCTGGCTCTTGGGAGAAAGGAGGATGGGGCCATTAAAAGTTGGGAGCTGGGGCCATTATGAAATGGCCAGGGCTGCATTGACACACAGGGGGATTTCTGCTCGATAATGGGAAATGTGAACACAGGTTAGTGCTGTGATTACAGCATCCTGAAGGGGGTCCCTAAGAGGCCAGAGATAGATTAAAACTCACTCAAGCAAAGCTGGGGGGAAGGGATGAAAGTCTCCCCTTCAGACTTTGGGAAGACACCCATGTGAGAAGAGATATTTTACTTCCCATATTTTCAAGAAGTGCCGTTTTTGAATGTCACACTGGAAAATAGCAATACTTACACACACACTTAGAACTGCGAGACCTGTACTGATTGGGATCAATTATATGAAAGCCCAGAACTGAGATGTTCGGAATATTCAATGAAAAATTTGTTGTTCTCTAGTATGGCAAGATAGCTGAGTATTTTATTTCTGGGGTACAGTTTACAACATCTATCAAGAACCTAAGAAAATTCTGTAAAAGCATGCAAACATGAAGTTGGAGAGACATCTCAGTAGGTAAGAGTGCTTGCTTTCTAAGCAAGAAGACCTGAGTTTTAATACCCAGCAGTAAAGAAAAGAATGCTGAAATTAAACTCCAGCCCTTGGAAACAGAAAAACATATCTCAAAGATCACTGGCCAGCATAGCAAAAGGAGGGCTTCTGACTCAGTGAGAGTCCCTGTCTCATGGTAATAAGAAGAGCAGTAGAGAAAGACATCCTGTATCCTTCTCTGGCCTCTGCATGACACACACATATATACAGCACACAACCACGCACACACACAGAGAACCTCACACAAAAGCATGCAAATTTGTATTTTGAGGAAATATTTTATGTATATACGAGAAAGTCTCTCTTTGTGGTTTGTGTGTGTGTGTGTGTGCATGTGCACGCGCACTGGTAAAAAAAAATACGGAGGGCACTTTAAACATTTACTAACAGAGGAAATGGCAAAATCAATTGTGTATTCCTACCATGGTACTTAGTAAACCCTTAAATACAAAAATCATGTTTTCCAAACAAAGTTAATGACATGGGAGAATGATTATGGCATGCTAAGTAAAAAATGCAGGTTACATTATGAAAACAGATAGGATGCAATTCCGATTCAATACAGAGCAAAAAGCTCAAATGGGAATAGATACAACTGGTCATAGTGGTTTTATCTACCTGTCAGGATGTTAGGTGATGGCTTATATTCTGAATAGTTTTCAATGTTTTCTGAAGTATCTATCTACTAATATATATTTTATACATGTATAAATAGGTGTGTGTTCTGTGTATATGTACGTGTGTGTGTTAGTTCTTTTTTGTTCTTTTTTGCCTTCGTTTATTTATGTCAATCATCTAACATTCAATGTATGTGACCATTTATTTTCTATGTATAAATAGATATGTGTTATGTTCAAATACATATATAAACACATTTATGCAACCATTTATTTTACTAAACATTTTTATCTATCACGACCTTTTTGTTATAAAAATTAAATACTGTTAGAATATAAAAAAGAAAGATGATAACTGCATAGAAAGTCAGGCTTTCCTAAATTTTCAGAAACATGATGAGACCAAGCCCAGGCCACAGGAGCCTCCGGCTTACACTCTATCTTGGCAGTTGCTCATTGCCAGGCCTTACTGATGACAGGTGGGGAGGAAGCAAGAGGCTTCCCCTTCAGTGGGAGGACAGTGCTGCTTGCCCCAGGGTAGAAGTCCTGAACCCCGGAATTCCACCAGGCGAAGACTGCATCCTCATAGCTAAGACTACTAACGTGACCAGTAAGACTAAAGACTGGCGTTGACTACAGAAATCTGCTCAGTTCATTCATAATGCTCAAGTTTTGCTGCACGCGAGGGTTCTCCTGATCACATTTGGTCCACAGCACACTCCAGCTGATGGAGGGTTAGAAGCAGCATAGTGTACTAGGAAGGCTGGTGTGGGTCCTATTCTACCGCTGTGACAACATCAGTTTCTAGCAGAGGACAGATCTGTGTTGCCCCACTGTACATGGTCAGCTGGCTCCAGCGACTTGGAGATGGTGATGAGGTGGAACAAAGAAGCAGACACACGTGGAAACAAAGCCTGTCGCCTTTTGGCAGCAAAGCAAAGCTGGGAAGCAAAGCAAAGACCAGGGAGAAGTCCAAGGCCCAGTACCCACTTCAAGGACAGGGCTCACACGGACTCAGTTCCTTCCACTAGACCCTACCTGTGAGTGTTCCTACCACCTCTGAGCGGTGCCCCAGATGACAAGCAAGCCTTCCCCTCAGGGCCTTTGGAGGATACTTCCGAAGAAATTAGAGCCATGGGCAAGTGCATACAATGATTTTGAATCTTAATTCTAATTCGTTTTAGCCCTGTTACCTCACTCACACAAGGCAGTTAAATACTCCTAATTTTCAATTCCATCACTTGCAAAAATAATACTAATCTTCCAAGATGAATTTTTTTTAGGTCACAGCACCAAATGCACACTTGTTATCCTTTTACAAGCTTGGATCTTCCCTTCTGGGACCAGGAGTGTCTAAGTGTCTAACAATGTGGCTTTGTGGAAAGTGTACCAACATTTACAGGAATTTGCCACGTGGTGCTTACCCTCCCTCCAAACACTGGGCAGTGGGCTTGATGTGTGGGGCCTGATCTCAGAAGGCTGCAGTGAACCATGCAAACCCCTCAAGTGCCCAGTGCAGTACAGACTCAAGAACTCCTTGGCTTCCTTTTTAAAGTCTGTAAAAGCGATGCAATGGAAATGATAATCAGAAAAAGAAAGATCCTGCTCTATTCTCAAACCTCTCCTCAAACTAATCTCTCTCCCCATTTTGCCATATTTCTCCCTTCTGGGCCTTGGATACTTAAGTTTTACAAATTCATAATCGTTATATTGATACGCTCCAGAGAGAGTTGTTCTGCGATCAATTTCCTTCCCTAGTTTCTTTTTCTGCTCTTCCTCCCATATTACAGAATTTCCTTGTAAAAATTAATTCTCAACCATTCTATGAGGCTCTGCAGCCAGATGTTTTTATGCTTGCTAACTTATTAACAGAACCAGGTCATTGTTTAGATGGTAACTCTGGTCTTTTTTACAAAAAGTATCTCAGTTGAGACTCATCCAGAGGAGTGTTAGGCATGGGCCTGAAGTTCCAACTGCCTAGAAGAATGAAGCAGGAGGATCACATGCTCATGGCCTGTCTGGATGACAGAGTGAGTTCAAGGCCAGCCTAGACCACCTAGTGGGACTCTGTCTCAAAATAAAAAAAAAAAATTAAAAAGTAGCTGGGCACAAAAGCTAGGTTGATAGAGGGTTTGGATATCATATGTGAGGCCTTCGGTTCAGCACCAACTATGGGTGAATGAAAGAAAGAATGAATGAATACATGGCTGAATGAGAAAATAAATAAATGTATGGGCTCTAATAATAGAGACATTCAAGTTCAGTTCAGACCTAAGTTCTAAACTCAGTCAAGTGATGTGCATGCCAGATAGATACCCCGATACTGTTTCTCTTTTCAGTGCACTGAACTAGATAATCACAGCACCCACCCAGAATGCAGATGTGAGGATGAAAGGATATAATCACGAATAAAATGCTTAGCATGGCCCAACATCGAGTAAGGGTTACATTACTGTCAATTACTCCCATCATTATCACTGCTATTAAATATATTAGATAAAGGCATTTAATGACGACAGGAAGTGAGAGGAAGCCAACTCCACTTGGCCTGAACTGACCCACAAATCAGACCAAACCACAGCTTTCAGCTAAGGATGAGAAAGAGAGAACATTGTATGCTATGCTCTTCACTACTGCTTAGGCTAATGAAGACTGTAGTTCCATGGTATGTGGCCTGTCCACCTACAGTAGCATGGTGAGTCTGTGAGTTCTTGCCTGAAATGAGGACACAACTGGTTAAAATCAGATCCACCTTTTCCATAGTTTGTAAGTGTTTGAAACCTGCTTTCCAGTTTTGGGGTGGCTCTTCATAGATTGGGGGTAGGGGAGGGGTTCCCATTGCCAAGCTTCACTTGGGGAAGCATGTTCTTGCAAGCCTCAGCAGACTATCCTGATTTCAGGAGTTCAGCTCAGATAAGCTTTGGACAAAACACCTGAGGCTGATGGGAGGCTTAATTGAAATGAGCCTGAGCTTAAATGTTTTACAAGGTACGCCCATTGCTAATTTCTTTGGCCAAATTTTTCTGTGCCTTGCTGTGAGCACCTGAGAAAGCCAAGACTTCCCTGGGACGTTGCTGTGTGACCTGACTGCATCACTTTGTCCGATTTCAGCAATCGAGAGTGTCCAAGGCACACAGTATAGACATGCACAGCCCTACAGCTTCTTCTTACTTCTTAGTTCAGCACAGGAGCCATGGTTCTTGGACAATCCATCTTGGAGTTCTAGAAAACCCAAGACTCTCGGTCTTCTTAGCCAAGTCCCCAAGGCTGGGACCAAATTCTCTCTCAAACATAATAACTCTGACGAACAAGGCAACACCTCACCAATCTCCCATGTGAACTGGAAATGAGACAGACTTGTCTTGTGAAAGAAGAGAAAAAAAAAAGCCCAAGCTAGTCTGGCATGTCTGAGGCCCTAGAATCAAACTCCAGCACTGGAAATAAAAATGTTGCTTGTTGGGCAACCTGACCGGGAAGCAGACGGCTTGCCATCTTTCAGGGGGATTGAACAAGGCCCTTTCACACCTGTGTTCAAATCATCCGGGAAACATTCCCTTGATGACTTCAAACCTCTAGACTGACAATTTCCAAATTTATTTATTTGCTATATCAAGAATCACTAGACATGTATGCCAACAGGGCCATTAGAAAACTTACATCAGAAACCTGATGCTGGGACCATATTTATGAACCAGAGGAATTTTCAGAATGTCTCTTAAACCAATAGTCATGAACTGAAAGACACAAGCCAGTTAGGCAATATCACCCTGAAACTCCTACACAACATTTATGTACTGTGTAGAATGTTTTAGAACAGTCACAGCAGGCAAAGAACATCCCATTAGCTTAATCGACCTAGTGACCAGTTTCTCCTCTCCTGCCCTCCCCTCCCCTCCCCTCTGTTCTCCACCCCTCCCCTCTTCTTCTCTTTGTATACTCATCATGTATGTGTCTGTTTGTGCACGTGTTGGAGGCCATAGAATAATCTTGGGTCTTGTTCCTTGGGCACCCTTAAATTTTTTATAGGGAGAGTATCACCAGGAAATGTAATTTTCAGAAGCTCGTTTTTATCAGGATTTCTCCAGAAATGAGTCCAAGAGAAAGTCACTAAGGGCTAGTGTGTCATTAATGCTGATGCTCACATGCTGATCTCAGGAACATTATCATGCAGTCTCCACACCAGCTCTGTAGTTGTGGGTGCTTTATAATTCTACTGATGTCCAGTGCATATGCAAAATTAGCACTAATAACCTAAAAATCCCCAGTCTGAAATATTTAAGTATCTGAAACTTTCTGAACCCTGACATGACACCTCAAGGTGGGAATTCCCATCCTGCACTGGCCACCTAGGATGGCTTGCAGTCAAAATACAGGTACATTAAAAACACTGCCCAAAGTTCCTCCCAAGAGGGATATCTCAAAGTTGTTCATGAAACACTGGTGACTCTCGTCTTTATACTTTCTTGGTTCCTCTTCCTTAAGGCATTTTCTTATTCTTAAGCAAGCATTTTAAAATCTGGAAATAATCCAAAGTACTTCTGATCCCAAACATTTCAGATTAGTGACACTTGCCCTGTACTAAAGTTTCTGTAAATGTTTCCTGATTCAAGAAGAAAAGAAGGCTATGTCTACTAAAGACCTATCTCCAGCTGAAGGGAGGACAGCAGGCATGTAGGTGGTGAATGCTGCTTCACTGGGCTGATGTAAAGGGTTGCGTGAGCTGCTGGATTTGAATATGGGTTGTAAATGTAAGGCCAGACAAACACGTGCATTGTCATGTCCCTTTGTGCTGAGTGTGCCAATCAAACAATTCAACATCTCTCTCTCTCTTTTTTTTCCAGGGTGATGTTGACACATGTCAAACACATTAACATTCCTATTGAAATGACTCATTGGCTCAAAAGTCAGTGCAGAAGCCCAGGAGGGGATGCTAGAGAAAGGCAGTGTGGATTGAGAAGATTGTGACCTGCAGGCTTCTCTCTCTCTCTCTCTCTCTCTCTCTCTCTCTCTCTCTCTCTCTCTCTCTCTCTCTCTCTCTCTCTCTTTCTCTCTCATTGTTGTTATAGAGAGTAGTGGAGATACTGCCATTACTGTATTGTTATTTATAGCAACATCACTGTTGCACTAACTACAAATCTATCTGAGACTCTGAGCTAGTGTCTGAGCAGGAGAATGCTCTCCTCTGGCTGCACAACCTCAAGTCTCCTCTGTTGCATAGCATATGATGAATTCTACAGCATCTTCCCTGGCTACTGCTTCAGTCCCATTCTCTTTTGCTTTCTCAAGGACCTGGTCTACCCTTTTTAGGTTGATATTAACATAAGAAGGCTGGATGCTTGAGCCAAGTTTGAGTGATTGCCTCCTGCCCCTCAAAGTCCCCTCTCCAAGCTGGTCTCCCCAATTCCAGTGAGAGATGTTATCTTAAAAAGCAAGGTGGACAGCTCCAGAGGTCAGACACCCAAGGTTGACCTCTGGCCTCTACACACATACGTGGACACACACACAAACACATACACACAGGTGAATGCCCACACATGAAGACACTTCTTCACATACTTGATGTTTGTTATTAATGCTGGTTGTTCGGTTTAGTTTGTGTTTTAGAAGTATATGGTTATGTTAGGGAATCTATCATTTGCCACTACACTGACCCTATTTGGATTAATAAGTCCAACCTCTTCCTTGTGAGGTCATCACAGAGCACCCTGGATGTATTCTTCTCACTGTGGGTAGAACAGCCTCTCTCTCCAGGGAATGGTCTTAGTGAGTGTCTGAGTCCCAGAGTCCACAATTATGGTAACCAATGGATTAAGCTATATTCTCTGCATCAAAGTTCAAGGTCAACTTCCCATCTCTGTCATTGTCCCTGTCCCAGGATGATAGACAGTTGTCTTTCGCCATCTTTAACTTTCTTGCACACATCACTCCTAATAGGTAGCCGGAAGGCCATTGTCTGCCACCCAGTTATCCTCTGGGTCTGAGCTACCACATGTTCTTTCTGAAGATTAGCAACATATGGGTTTAGAGCAGGTCTTGCCCAGGACAATACATGTCCTATTTTCTATAACTTTTTCCCCAAGGTGAGATCTGCACTCACCAGGCTCTTTCCTTCTGCTTCAGACCTTTAAATAGACATTTGCCCACATTAAGAAGAGTAAAAGCTGGCTCACAGGCACAGTATCACAATGTCACTGGACAGAAGGGAAAGCGTCCGTCCCTGCTTTCTAAAATGACTAATTACAGAAATGACTGTGGCTCAGACAAAACCACCATTAAAGTTAACAAATTTCTAAGACTTATAATCCATTTCATGGATCCTCCCAAGCAGTTCCCCAAGGAACCATCTTGAACTATAGATGCATATAGTGGGTCATGCTGAATGTTTTCGTCAGACAGGACGATAGCATTCCATGCTTCAAAGTCATGAAAATACTCAAAGATTTGATTTTTCCCTATTTTTCAAGACTCACCAAGGTTCCCTAGACCTAAGTCATAGTCCTGATGGGTGTCACACTACTGTTGTTTAAGTTCAGTGGCTTAGCCAACACATTGTGACCCTGCTCCGTAATGACGCACTGTGGCCATATGCCCCATCTCCACAAGTCCTGGGCTTGCCGCCCATGCTGTCCCCACCCCCGACTCCCACTCTATACACAAGGGCCCCAGCAGGCGTGACTTAATTCAGACCAGCTGCCTTCCTTCTGCTGCTCCAGATAAACACAGGCCTGAGTGCAGTGTGCTAGCTCAGCTGGCCCCATGAGAGAAGAAGCCCAATCTCAGATCCACCTAGCAAGGCTGGAGCATTCTCTCATGGGACACTCAATCCGGCTTTCCAGTTCAAATCTGCTGAGAGTTTTAATGCTGTGGTTTGTCTTGTCTGTTTACGACACCAGTATCTATGGCATCTCTCCCAATAAGAGGTCATAAGGACCTTCCCTTGAACTCTGGTTTCTGCTGCTTTGGGGGTGACCATCCACTTCTTGGAAACTACTGCTACCCCCCAATAGTTAACTCCATATGTGCTGTGAAACTTAGACAGAGAGCATTAAAAAAAAAAAAACTTGTACACTTTGTGGTGACATTTGGTAATCTTTTACACCATGTAATAAAAGAGAGATAGATGGGAATTTTGAAAAATAGATTTCTGGTTGACCACAAGTGGAGAGACTGTTGTTAGAAACTCCAACTCTCCCTGAGATGCTCTGCCAGGCTGTCAGCCCCGTTGTCTGACTGTCTTCCTTCTCTGGGGTGGCTGGGAAGGCCTGTCTGATTTTAGGTTCTCATTTCTTCCCTTGGCACCATTCTGCCTCCTCTTCTGCTGAGTAGACGCCAGACATCCAAACCCTGGTTTTGCCATGCATTGCCAGGGGCAGCTCTGAATGCTACAATTTACCTAGACAGGCAGCTGAGATCAATACCCTCACACAAACCTCCTCCCTTCCTCACTTCCTCTCTGCCTCCCTTCTTCCCTTCCTTCCTTCATCCCTCCGCCCATTCCTTCCTCCATCCCTCCATCCCTTCCTCCTTCTCTCTCTTCTTTCTTCCCCCTTTCATTCCATTCTTTACCTCCTTACCCCATCTCTTCCTTCCTTTCTTACTGTCTCCCTCCCTCATTTTCCTTTCCTCCCTCATTCCCCTCCCTCTTTACTTTCCTCCCTCCTTTCACTTCCTTCCCCTCCCTCTCTCCTTTCCTCCCTCCCTTCCTTCTTTCCTCTCTTCGCACTCTTTCTTTCTTTCTTTCTTCCATGTCTTTAGCTCATCTGGGAATCACTTTGATCTTATCAAACTGAGTGGACCATCACTGCTTACCTAAGCACACAAATATTAGTCCTCACCCAGCACTAAGAACCCTGAGGTTCTTCTCTAAGTATCTTCTTTCTCCATCTGCTGTCAGAGACACAATTCCTTTCCATTCCTAATGGCCTGAGTCTCTGCTGGAGAAAACCTGGACCATCTCCATGATATTGCCCCCCTTTCCTAAGAACTCCTGCTATCAAAGGCCTTGTTAAGGAGAATGACCATTCTCTTTATTGGCTGATTGCTATCCTTGCCTAATCATATCAAAAGTCCCCTTAAAAATCTAGAAAACCTCCTGTTTTTTCTGGTAAGTTCTACATTATCTGTGTTCTTAAGAAACTTTTCAGCTTGACTTAAATAACATTATGGCTTCTGATAGGCAATTTGAATACCCCCTTCCTGGATTCCTCAAAAATATGTAAGCTTTGGGGTTCTGTGTCCTCATGCTTCTCTATGGCATTCTGGGTTCCATGTTTTCTGTCTGCCGTCAGCCTGGATACAGAATGGGGCTTTTACTGCTTGACGCAGACTCCACCACATGGAACCTTATAATCATTTTGGTATAATTTTATTTTGGGTGTGGACTGGGAATGACTACATTGATTTGTAAGCTCTGCTCCATCTTGTTCATTCCATTGCTTCTTCCCTCCCTCACCCCATCCTTCTTATCTCCCGCCCCCTTTCCTCTGAGACAATAAACACATTCTTCTCTAGGCTCCCTACAACGTGTGATATTCCTTTCAGGCCCTTGGGACCCCAGTCTGCATCGGAGAATCCTGTGAGGGCGTTTTCTATGTATCTTCTTCCTCAAGAGACAGTCCGGTGAATTCCTTTTCCATTATGAAATTAAACCTAATTACTTTTGATTTAATTGCACTTATTTTGGTGGGCACAATATTCTTTGATAGAGAAGATGGGAGAAAGGAATAAACAAAAGCATAAAGGTGAAGCATGGGGTAGGGGAAGGGGAAGGGAGAAAGGAGGGTGGAAGAAAGTCTTATTTACAGAATTTAGGCCTTATCCTCTGAAACTGTTTTTAAACTTTCCTAGGAGCAGATGCTCTTGCGCATGTCTTTGGAAAGCTGACATTGTGGAGTTTTTCATCCAAAGACCCTGACCTGAGATGACCAATAAAGTTACACTTTGTACCCATGTCCTTGATCTGTTAGGATCCATTACAACCTCACTTTGAAAACTCTTCCAGGACTTATTTAAGCTCGGGGGAGTTGATAATGTCATATGCTACTGATCATATACAAATCAGTTTATTTAAACTACATTGGGACCATTCTGTCAGTTTGGGTAGCTCATTTGGCTCAAGAATCTGAGGTCATCTGAAGTAACACCAGTATTGGACAGCAGCATTAGAATACCAAGGTTCTTTTCAAAGCCAACCTAAATTTGTAAATAACATACAAACTATGTTACCCAATATCTCATGCAGGAGAGCATTGGCTGAGTTACTGAGACAGTAGCTAGGTGTCTTTGAAAGATGTTGTCAATGATACAATGTTGGAGAATTCTTAGTACTTTGCTTGGGGCCAAAAAAAGGATAACAACTTATCAGTTGGAGTCACGAACAAGGGCCCCACCATGTGATGTCCAATGTATTCCAGAAATACCTTACCTATGAAGAGAGCATCTAATCCAGGGGTGAGGCAGGAGGCAAAGGCCAGCAAACAGGATGACACTGATAAAGCCAACCTCAGCTGTTCATAAAGCCACTGTCACAAGTATGGCTCATGACCCAGGGTTCACTTCCGTTCCTTCCTTCTGTCGTTCAGTCAATCATCCCCTTTCCTCTACTTGCTTGCTTTAGAACATTTTAGAACAGTGCCCAGCTGGAGCAGATCTTGAAAGCAGCCAGAGCTCACTGGTCTTATCCTGAGAATAGGGACTGTACCCATAAATCTTAGAGTAAGCATATGAGCAGCTGAACATGACTGAAAAAAGAAACAATGAAAGTGTACATGAAAGCAGTCCAGTATACATCATGCATAGCTTGAAGAGCCTCTTGAAATTGATGGGTCCTGGTCTACCATGTTGCTGCCTGACTCAGAGCAGACTCTGATTCCATGTCTTTCTTATAAACTATTCCCTTGATGTCTTGGTTTGGTATTGGTATCCCCACTCTAATCCTTCAGTAGTATCTCGTGTCAATGTGCTAGATTAGACTCAAACTCACTATGTAGCTGAAAATGACCTTGAACTCCTGATCCTCTTGCTTCTACCTCCTGAGTTCTGGGATTCCAGACCTGTACCACTGTGCCCAGTTTACCTGATGCTAGAAACCAACACAGGACATCCTACATGCTGGGGAAGGGGTCTGCCAACAATACCTTCCAGTCTCCAATTCTTGTCTTTCTACTTTTGATTATTTATTTAGAGCTGACAATTAACTATCCCAGACTCTTCTAAATATTTTTCCACCAAAAGAGAAAATCTTACAGTCAGAAAAATAAATTCTTCTCAGGGAAATCTGAGACTTCTAATCATGTGGCCATTCTAAAATGTGGCCATTTGTCCATGATTCTGTTCCCACACTCTCATTTCTTTCAAGGTCCATGCAAGTCAATCAAGACTCTTGTAAGACATCCACTTATTTAAGCTAATAAAGGTATGAACTGTTCTTCACATAAAGCAAATTTTAATGTCTTCTTTGGGTCCAACTAATGCTGTTTCATGAGATCAGATCTGAACGGAAAGTTCTATAAATGACTTGTGCAAAGGTCAATCCTCTTTGTATCCATAGCTGGGTCTGCTGGTACTAAAAACAAGTTTGGGCAGGATCTGTTCTACAGGATCTGGCTAACTCAGAGGCCACTGTGCTGATGATGTCATCATGTTCCATGTAGTATTAATTTTCAAAATCCCAAGAAACATCATGAGGACACTGATTTATCATCTCATAATTCATTGCACATATTACCCTTACATTTGTGATCACAAAGAAAGATAACAAAACACTTTTGGTGTGAACTAGGTTTGGTGTGCTTTGAGCTCTGATTCATGACAGTTACTTACACTGGATGAAAAGAGAGTCATGCACCCTCCAGAGAGATCTTCCAATTTGTTGCTGGACTTGCCTGTTAATAAATATGACTTAACCTTCTGTAGCATTCCTGAGGTCAAAGGAAAGGACTCCAGTGTGCACACTGCCACGACATGGGCCTTCCATTCTGTAGCCAGGACCATAGAAAACACTCCAACAGCCTCCATCCCACTGTTTAACGCACCTTGGGAGCCTTCCCTTCATGTCAGGGGTAGTCTAACGTGACATATCTGCAATTAAAGGGTGATGTCAGTTGACACAATGCCACAGAGCCCAGTTAAACATTGTTCCTTAGAAAATAAGAGCAGGATTCAGGCCTGAAAACATTGGTAGTGGTCCAGGGGCTGAGTCATTTGGCTCTCTCTGAGCGTCTCTGCTAGCTGGAACTTGTCAAGAAACACAAGTTCCCTTCACACATGGAAACAAGAGATCAAGAAGCAGGAGGAAAAAAAGCAATTTTAAAAGAATACACTGCTCTGAGGATCCACAGTTCCCCTCACAATTCATGTCAATTCTTATTTGTGGCTTTTGGGGGAGTTCAACAGCTCTGCCAGATGAGATAGGCAAGAGTTGAACCCTTGTGTTCATTCAACATGGAACACATCACTCAGGTGATTGGGGTTTTCTCTTCCTGATTCTTGCAAAGGACCTGGAGATCGAAAGATTAGCTTTACTCTAATTTATGAGCACCTCTCATCTTGATGGGAGTACTTGGAATCTGTTAGATACATATTAAACAATACTGTCATGACAATGTAAAGATAGAATCAATGGCTCCCTACACAGTTCAGTGTGGTTGAAATTTTCTATGTAACCAACAAGTGAAAGAAACAATAACAACAAAAATAGCCACCTATCCAGAGAGAGAATGCTGTCTCCCGCCACTGTCACAAGTGAACACAAACTTTTAGCCTTAAGACCACACAACTGCTTCATAGCAGAGTCCTGGAGACCAGATGTTTGCCATGGGTCTCACTGGGCTAAGGTCAAAGCTACAGTAGGACTGTATTCCTTCGAAGGCTCTAGAAGAAAAATTCTTTCTTCAAACTGTAGGGGCCAATTGGATCCCTGGCACACTGCTGCTCCCTCCATCTCCACATGTACTGGTGATGGCAGCAGTCCTTCTCAGACACATCATTCTGATGTCACCTTCTGCTCCCCCCTCCCACTGTCAATGAAGGCTGTGATTCTGTTGAACTCACTGGATAATTGAGGATAATCTCTCTATGTTTAGTCCAGCTGATTAACAGCTGTAATTATACCTGAAAGTTTAATACTCCTTTGCCATGTGAGGCAACACAGTCACAGGGTCCAGGGCTTAGGGCGCAGACATTTTTGGATGAATGCTATTCTATCAGAGATATTTCAAATCTACCCTGTGAAACCAGTCAGGTGAAGTCTGTAGCAAACGGGAATGTGTTCTTTGCCTTTTGTTTTTCTACAAAGAAAAACAGCTGAAGCCTCTTCATACAACATTTCCAAGAGAGAATGCAGACACAGGGGTCTTGAGCAGGAGGAGAAAGGTGGTTTTCTTATAATGCCTTTGGTTATGAGCCAAAGATTCTTAACTAAAAATTTGCTGAAAGTACTGCTATAAACAGACGACTATTAAAGTTAAATAGTCATCAAGTTAAGTTAAATTCAATTTAACTTAAATATTTATTAGGAGTGAAAGCAAACATAAACGTTGAAAACTCAAATCCTTATTTCTTAAGTGTCTCATTTTACAACAATGTATTTCTGGCTGTTGGGAGGCAATTTCCTTGGTTTTATTAACATGCAACAGAAGGGTTTGTAACTCTAAGCTGGAGTATCTAGAACCAAGAGAGTCGGTGGGAAATAAAATACAAACTCAGAAAACCCTGTTGCCTGGGAGCCTAAAGAAGTCACACAAGCATGGCTACCTCAGCTAAACAGGCCCATCTAATCCTTTCTTGTTAAAAATGATCAAATAAATGACACCATACATTGAAAAGCTTTAGTTAGTGCTGAATTTATACTTGGCATCATTTGGTGTAGCAAAAGGACACAGCCGTTTTGAAAGAGGAAAGCCAGTCCACTCCTATTGTGAAGTGTGTATTTCTATAGAGCTAGACAATGCAAGTGTAAGTACTTAAAACAGTAAATCTGTTTATGATGTGTGTAACAGTGGGTTCATCTATCCTATTAAACACACACACACACACACACACACACACACACACACAAGAGGGCCTTAGAGATCTATTAATTTTTTCAAATTCCAAATAAACCTACCTTTAAATCTTGGGAGACTGAGTCCTGGCCTGAGCTCTTTACAGCCTTCTGGCTACCAAGATTGGTGTATTTATCTAAGAAGTGGCAATGTAATGCACTGCACATCCTTGGATGTTCATTCCCATTTCTAGAGAGGCACACCAAGATTAGGTCATCATGAACTCCTACTGGTCTTTAAGTGAATTCTCCTGGTGTCTAAGCATATAATTAATTTAGCTAGCAGCAGAATAACAGAAATGAAGCTTGGTCTATGGAATGTGAGGAAGAGTGAGCTGGACAGAATCTAATAGGCTCCTCCTGGTACACTCTGGAACTCACAAACTCAACTAGGAAAACCAGCCCCTGTTCATCCACCTCTGAACAGCTCAAAGGCTGGACACAAGAGTCAAGATGTTGATCTATTTTGAACACTCCATGTGTCTCCTCTTTGTTTCCTAGCAAGTGGAAATTTATCCTGGGGATTCCAGGGACAAGGTTGAAATATCATTATTTTTGAGTTTTATAATATAATCTAACAATGCCAATTTTGCCTTTAAAATTTTGCAGAATTTGTGGCTGCAGAGCTATCATTTGAAAAATGATTTTCTATAAAGGAGATCTTTTACTAGTAATTAAAATTTAGAAGAAAAATTAAATTGCAATTTTAAAGTTGTGGGTGTGTACGCATGTGTGTGTGTGCTATGGCATGCATGTGGAGGTCAGAATACAACTTGTGAGAGTCTGATCTCTCCTTCTACCATGTAGATTCCCTGGGATTAAACTCAGGTTATCCAGTTTGGTGACAAGCATGTTTATCCACTGAGAGACTCGCCAGCCACCATTATTTACATAAATATCTGATTGTCTCCTCATCAGTTTTTGAAATTCTGTTTTCCATTTATTAATCTGACTAGCTTTGCTGAAAACTGATTTATCGTGGATGTTCCATTTCACTCCCGGAGTTATCAATTCTATTCCATTGACCTGTCTGTCTATCAGTACCACACAGTATCAGATGTGTGTGCGCTCAAACTTTGCTATTCATTGCCAAGATTTTGTTTATTCAGGGTCTTCTGTATTTCTGTCTGACTTTTAGAGTCAGCTTGTCTGTTTGTGTGTGGAGAGTCAATTGTAGCTTGTTTTAAGCCTAGTTTCTGCACGTGGAGGTTTACAAGCATCTGAGATGCAGTGGTTTGAAAGCAAAGGCTCTTGATTGGGTGAGTGGAGTTAAGCAGACATTGACTGTGGCAGAAAATTCTCTCTGCTCCTTGGTTTCATGGCACTGGCTACATTCTGACAGAAGCGGCCCTGAGCAGGTGGCAAGGAGAAATTGTTGCTAAGACTAAAATGTGTTACAATCATCTTAGCATTCCTCCCTCCTGCCAAAACCAACTTAAACCAATTGTAAATCTTCTAATGTAAATATATTCTTTCTGTTGTCACCTTAGTCTCTAATGCTTTCCTAACATCTTGAGCTCTGTGTACACAAGCACTCCTTCCTTATAAGGTTTGTCTCACCCTGCCACCCTGAAGAAGCCTCCTATCATTAAGTAAAACCAGGAAAGAAACTCTGCTGGAGATTCACATAGCTGTTCTCTTTCCCAGACTGGAAACCTCACTGGATGTTGCCTCTTCTTTCAGGGCCTATCCTACCATCTCGAAAATTCTTTCCCTGTCTCCCCTGATCCTGAGAACGACGAAGGATCAGAAATGCTAGACTTGTTTTCTTCCAAAGGATCATTAGGACAAGTTGAAGTGGTTGGACCTTGATCTGCTAATTAAAGAAGAACAAAGACATGGTCTTGTGCACAAGGCAAGTCAGTCACGCTTGAACGATGGTCTGGGCAAAGGTTGGGTAGCAAGAGCTTAGACTCAAAGCAGGACATCATAGAACAGCAGAGTGTTAGAATACAAAGTCAAAAGTGACCTCCACTTTCCCTACAGATGTACATTCATGTTTGTATAAGCATGGGACGTACACAGAAGTCCAGGGCTCTTCCTTCCCATCCCCCCCACACACAAGCAGAGCAACACACTTGACTCTTCCATTTTCTCATTTATTCTCCTCACATTGAAATAAAATGAAAGCAAAATGGAAAGACCTGGAGCCAATATCACTTATGCCCAGGAGGCTTTATGGACACCTCACCACAAAAATTCAGCTATGACTAATGCTCAGATTAAGTATGTTTATCAGACGTGAGTCCTCCATTCCTTGAAATGGTGTGTGTGTGTGTGTGTGTGTGTGTGTGTGTGTGTGTGTGTGTGTTAGGTTGTCTGTATAGAATCATCAATAATCCCTTCTGTCTAAATACATAAATGTCACTACTTTTATCAAGAGGAAGCTCTCCCAGTCTGTGTATGTATACAAGTGCATATGTGTGCACAGATATATGTGCTTGTGTGTAGGGGTACATATGTGCTGGTGAAGTTGTACATGTGTACACTTGCATGTGAAGGCAAGAGTACACACTCAGGTGTTGTTTCTGAGACAGCATTTCTCACTGACCTGGAGCTTGCTGAAGAGGCAAGGCTGGCCGGCCACTGACTGAGCTTACAAACTCAGCCTTTCTTCTTGGGTTCTGAGATTCTCACACAGGTCCTCATGCTTACAAAGTAAACACTCTACACACTAAACAACATTCCCAGACCTATTTCTTTTGAATATCAAGTATTCTTAGACCATTTTTAGCAGCAGAAATGATACTGGGCCTTGGGAAGCCTGTGAGAACTTCCATCTTTACCATTTCGGAAGCCAGCCCTCACTGAAGAAGTCTCAGGTTAGACTACTACATATGAGAAACCCACGTCAATAAGAGAAGCTCGTGGATTTATTTTGAGAAGATGTGTTGTGTGGTTTGGCCTCCTAGGAAAGCCAGACCTTTGTTCTGCAGTCAGAGTGGAACAACTGTGTGTGTGTAGTGTGCTAGAAAGAGAGAGGAGACACTGTCCATGGAGCCATATCTGTGCTCGATGCACAGCTTCCAGAAACACCCTCTGGAGAATAGGTTCAGGAAACTTTCAAAATGTCTCTGTTTTCAGGGTGAGAACATGTTGTTTTATAGAGCATCATGAAACCAGGCCCTGAGTCGGGTGCTCTGCGCTCCTGTTTGAACACTTCATAGTATGGGGGATACGTTTACTTGGGATACAGATATTGCATTTAGCCACCATGCACATTATGCAATAAATTTTCAGCAGACTCCTGCAGAGCCACCAAATTAGTCCAGGTCTCACCCACATTCCACCCTGTCTCACACTAATCACACAGTTAAGAGACTAGTTGGGCTCGTTAACTCCCCTAGGTCTCCTGGGTAAATGTCAGTAGGGTGTGAAATGGGACCCTCGTGGATGAGAATGAGCTACTCCACAGTTAGTTCATTCCAGCTAAGAAGAATGGGATATCCAGGGATACTCAGGCTCCCTGACATGTTGACTCCATTTACACTCATCCATTCATTCATTGCACAGATGCCTAATACTGACCAGGTACATGCCTTTCTAAACACATAGCTTTAAACACATTAATACCCATCTTCAACAAACCTGCAAAATTAAGTCTGTTTCTTCCCCTACAATCAGGTTCAAAGACATGCAGTCATTGATGGAAACAAATAGAAAACAAACAAACAAAAAACAGCAAGGCCTTCTTCTTTTATTTTACTTATTTTAGGTTTTGAGACAGCTTCTCCTCTAGGTCAGATTGGTCTTTAATTGTATGTGTAACTGAGGCTGGCATTGAACTACTGACCCTTCTGCTTCTACTTCCTGAGTGATAAGATGACAGGCCTCTATGGCCACACCCAGCTATGTCCTCATGGCTTAGCAGTCTATCGCTTTAACCATTTGACCACCCCATCCTATGAGTTTTCATATTTTAAAGACCTCATTAGCATGACTAATATAACATTTCCATATGTACAGGAAATTCCCCTTACTAGAGCTCCACATGCATTGCAGTCTGCTTAACTCTTTAAAATGTTATTTACTCTTTATACACAATTTAGAGACATTACAAGAAAGAGAAAAATCTATATTACTGGCACCAATCAGGGAAAGGGTCATAAAAACAAAATCCCTTTGTTGGATTGTGGCTAACAAGGAGGTTTCTTCCTGGGACCTGAGGAGGAAGAGGAAACAATTACTGTTCACCAGTTTTGGAAACATTGACATCTGGCTGACTCTTGCACATGATCGCCAACACTACCCCATCCTCACCTTTGGGTGACTCAGTTGTATACGGAGCTTCTTCCCTCATGAATTCTTTCTAGGCAGATCTTTAAAAAAGCACGTAAAACCCAGCTACATACAATGAAGAACCATGAGTCTTGCAGATTATTATGACCTCCAAACATGTATCATTAGGAATTTTGAGTCTATAATCCTTAACTAGATTTATAATTTCTCTTATAAAAGCTACATATGTACAATGATATACTAATGTTTTATGTGTCATCTAAAGCATAAAATCTAAACATTAAAGAAAATGAATATACTAATATTTTTCCACTGTCCAAAAGGAGGCCATGTGTTTCCCTTGGGACACTTGATTGAGGTGGAAAGGCACACAAAGCATCATGATGGCACCCAGCTGCAGAGATGAAATGCAGGTCAGAGAAGGAACTCTGAGGAGCATGTCATGTGAGATGACCCAGATGTCAGTGGGGCAGATCAAATGAGGAAAGGGGATCCTGTTCAAGGACATGCACACTTATTCCATTCTAATAGAGATGGGGTCCAGGAGCTGAGAAAAAAAAGCAAATGAAGAGAGAAAGCCGAATAGTTTGTGCAAAGTCCTACACACAACTAAGTTCAGGCTCTGTCCAATGGGCCAAAAAGAGGCAATGAAGGAGACCAACAGCATCCAATCTCTCCCCAACCCCTGAAGTTCTAATGGGTGAATCAGCTTTGTAGAAGGTTCAATAGAAGGTGCAGGTTCTTCTGGAAAATTTCCTTAACATGACCCAAGCTCTAGAACATTCTTTCTGTTTCTATATTTGCACGCATCAGTATACATACTCTAGCCTCAGCATGAGCAAAATAAAGAAGTCAGCCTTCCAGAAGATTCACTTCCTCGTACAAATTCACTCATTCATTCAATACACTTTGTTTATGAAACACCTGTTATTTGCCAGACACAGTGTTTATACTGGGAAGAGGGCATCAACAGAACATCATGGCTGTCTCAAAGGTGTGGGGGGAAATTATTGAAAACAATGAGCTAGTTCATTCATAATCAAAATGTACAAAGAATTGGGGTGAACTATGAGAACATCAGAAGAGCACCATCCTTAAACAGATTCAGCCAAGACGTGAACAAGGAAGAGTTATAGGCCTCTAAAGGGTTTGACAAGAGTTGTTCAGGGTATGAGAATGTCTCAATTGTCTTGTCTGATAAATGAGAAAAGGATCTCGGAAGGTTAAGTAACAGAAAAAAAAAAAAAAAAAAACAGGCAAATGATGACCTTGTACTCTGGGCATGGACCTAATGATGCTGTCATACAGAGCAAGCCAAAGAATAATGGTATCCCATTTTGCTTTCTGTTGCTGTGGTAAATATGAACAAAAGCAACTTATGAGGGGAAGGATTTATTTTAGATTACATCTTTACAATCCCTTGTGAAGGAAGTCAGGGTAAGAACTCAAGATAGGAACCTGCAAGCAGAGGCCATGAAGGGGTGCTGCTTACTAGCATTCTCCCCATGGCTTTCTCAGTCTGCTTTCTTGTATAAATCAGGACCACCAGTCCAGGGGTGGCACTACCCATAAGTGGCTGGGCCTTCCTATATCAACTGTTAATCAAGAAAATGCCTCATAGTCTTGCTTTCAGGTAATCTGGCGCAGACAATCCTTACAAAGTAAAGTTCCCTCTTCCCAGATGACTTTAGCTTGTGTCGAGTTGACAAGAATAAAAATAAAAGCTAACCAGCAAGAATGGGGAGCTAGTGAAGGAGCTTGACAAGAATTGTATCTCATACTACACTTCACAGGGTTATTCTGGCCACCAGCAGTTTGGTGATCACTGTAGGTGATCTTCCCTGAATGGAGGAGTTGGATTTAAAGAAGGGGATGGTGGTCAGGAAAGACACAATTAGACATCTGAGCTGTGACACTGCCAGGACTTGATGATTATTTGGGAAAGATTTGGGGACCAAGCTCCTTGTGTCCCTGGAAAAGTCCACTGAACAAAACATTGAGAAAGTCTCTAGGGGAACAGAGGGAAAACGTCTCATGTCTGGGCAGCAACAGAACTGCTTGCACACTGGAAGAAGAGACATCCTTCAGAGGACCTGGAATGTTCTTGAGTCCAAACTCAAAGGGTGGCCTATTGCATTTCCTCTGCCTCCAATAAGTGGATACAAGCCTGCTGCTGCCTTCCAAAAGAGCATGGAGCTATTAAAAGCCTTAATGAAATCTGGAAGTGTGGTATTGATCAGGGGTGTTTTCTTCCAGTCACCACTGGGCCCTAGAGTGACTCAGAGAGCCCGATGCAGACATGAATCATCGTTTCTCCCCTACTATTGTCTGTAAAGAGGACATTTACCCAGCAGCTCAGAGGACCACCTGGGAAATGGGTGGGGTAGACTCCTGTTGATTACTCAAACTAGACCACCCCTTCTTGGGAACTGTCACCATGATGCTCTTCTTCAGCTAATCCAGCCTCAAACTCTGCCTCTTCTGTTTCCTTCTCCATAGTTCTTTGATTCTTAAGTGAACACTGGTACTCCAGTCTCCTTCAAAAGTAACAGAAAAGTAGCATGGGTTAATCAAGAATTATTAAGTTAGGTCTCCACATTAGGGACTTTCATGAGGGACTCAGTAATGCCTCAACATGAACAGTGTTACCTCAGTTATCAACAGGAGAGATGAAGATTGGAGATAACAGGAGATTCACCCCCAAGTCTTATCACTAAGAAGTGGCAGGAGCAAGGGTATCCCAGCTAGTGAAATAATGGTATGCATTTATATGGCACTCCCACAGGTTGAGCAAAGATCTACTTGGTGTACGCAAGCTAATCCATACAGCTCTTCCCCTGTGTTCCCAGGAGGGACAGCAAGAAGGTGAACAAACCAACATAAGAATCCCTCATGATCCTCAGAATTGAGAGAGCCCAGATAGAAAGATCCGGGGTTTGAACTCAGGCACTGTGGTTCCTCTTACTGCCCTAGATTCATCTCAGTAAGGTTATACCATCTTCTCATGGTATAACTTTGCACACGCCACCATTAGAAGAAACAATTCCGAAGCTAGCACCGAGTTCTTCAGTGTGAATCAAGAATGACAGGTAAGCAGAGCATGAATGACACCCAGGACCAACTGACTGTGCTCACTGCCCATGTGTCGTTCATGCATGTGTTTCCAAGGACAGAGAGCACAGAACCTTGGATACCTGTCATGTAGTTACCCATGATTTATAACACATGGCGTTAGCCTTCTGTGCCTCAGATTCCTTGCTGATAAAACAAGTTAATCACTTACATGAGGCATTCCATGGGCTTGTTTTATGACATCCAACTCTTTGAGGCTTTTAGCAGTCTCAGTCCCTGTCCCCTTTCCAAGGAGAAGAGGTTGAAGGGAAAGAAAGGAACACACAGGGGTTTCCTTTGCAATCCTGAAGGAAGCTCTTAGCAAATGCACATTTGCTAAGGAGGAATCCCAGAAGGAGCTATGTGAGAACTCAGTGCGGCGAGACAAGGCGATGTGTGCGACAGAAAACACAAAGATCGTGGAGTCAGTGCTCCAGTGTGAGTCCTTATCAGAGAGTGAAAGGGGAAATCTAGTACATTTTTTTATTTATTTATTTTTTTTACAGTCTGCATATGCCTCACCCAGAACACACTGCAGGCCACCCACAAAAAGCGTTTTAGACCATTGGCCTGATGGGAAATCCTTCCCCCACAGAGATGAGTTGGACACTAGGGCTCCTACATATCCAAGTGTCTAGAATCCAGATAAACAGACACATAAAAAGGGGTTGTCTCCACCCTCCTCTGGGGGCACTGAACAGCAGAGACAAGATTCAGGGATGGGATCCAAGTGTGACATGAGGCAAGAGATGTGGTAGAATGAGAGAGCAAGAGGGAGGAGAGGAGAAGCAGAAAACTCAAGGGTGGTGAGGAAAAAGACAGGACCCGTGTGCCCAGGGTAAGGACTGGGCTTTGCTGATTTCCTGCTCCACACTGCCCAGTGTCATGCTGGCCCATGGTGAGAACTTAGTTAATATCGGATGAATAAGTCACCACCTATGGCAGAAGGTTGGTCACCTTGATCCTTGCATCTTGCTCTCCTGTATCACACATGGGTCTCAACACTTGAGCAACAAGGTGTTAGAAGAGAGGTGTAGACAGGAAAGCCCAGCACCCAGCTCTGCATACTAGAAGGAGAGGAAGGCCCAGGGTGAGAGTTATTTTAACCCTTGGTATAACAGCATAGAGGGACTCAAGGGAGAAGCTGTGTACTCTGCATTGGGGCAGGAGAAACAGGACCAGAAAAATGGTGGTGGGAAATTCTCTCTCAAAGAGTCCCAAGCCACCCTTGGTATTCTTTATCCTACTGCTGAGACAGAAATGTGAATTTTCATCCTGTAGCAGTTTCTTGGGTCCCACCCAGCCACCCCGTGGTCGACACAAATCTCTCTTACCTGTGGTCCTGCAGCCTCTTGGATGGAAGTAAACACACAAGGGTTTATATTATTTACAAACTGTATGGCCTAATGGCTCAGGCTTCTCACTAGCTAGCACATATACCATCTTCTTTCCCTAACCCCTAATACCCATTTTTCTAGACCAGTACTCTGAGTTATCAGTTTGGCCTCACTAGATGTGGGCTTGCACTTGCTCCTGAGGTGGGGGATAGAAGAGACCTTAGCTGAGTACTAATGTGGATAAGACCCTGTGGAAAGGGCATCTCCAGCTTCTTCTAACCCTTATAGGACCTGGAAGAGATGTTCTCTTGGCTCCATAAGGACTATATGTCAATCAAGAGATTCACAACATGCTCAAGACCAATCAGCTGATGAGTTATAGTTCTCCCAGTCTTGCACCTTGCTCTGTAAAGCCATGTGGACAGTCAGCCATAGTGGTGTTAGATTTGGAGTGGTGATCATGGTGGTGCCAGTACTGGTGATGAGGAAGATAACAATGACCAGTTACACTATTTTATCACAATACTAGCACATTTCTAAAGACATTGAGATCTGAGGATGTTGAATGATTCTCCCAAAGTCATACAGTTTGTTGTTGATGAGTCCACAAAAACACAGCAGAAAGCTCAAATAATATACACCACACTGCTGAAATGGAGGCTCACAGGGATTAGGAGGTGAAGGGTACTGGGGTAAGTGTGAGGAAATGAGGCTGGGGAGATAGCTGAAAGAGTGAAGTACTTGCTGCACAAACAAGATGACCTGTGTTCAGGTCCCCAGAAACCCGATAAAAGCCAAGTGTAGGGGCACATGCCGATAACCCCAGCATTGGAAACACGATGACAGGAATCTTCAGAAGCCTGCTGGCCAGTCAGACTAAATGAAACAGTGAGCTTGAGTTTCAGTTGGGGGACCTGTCTCGTTAAGGCTGATGGTGGTGATGACAACGACGACGATGATGATAAGGTAAAGGCCAGCAAGATGTCCCAGTGGGTAAGAATGCCTGCCACAACACCTACTGTTCTGATTACAACCCAAGTGACCCACACAGGGAAAGGAGAAGACTAACTCCTGTAATTTGTCCTCTGACCTCCACACATGCATATATTATTTATCTATCTGTCTCTGTCTGTCCATCCATCTGCCCATTTGTCTGTCTGTCTATCTAGCTAAATGAATAAATAAATGAATAAATGCAATAACAAAGATAATATGTAAGTGAACTATTAAGGAAAATATTTGAAGTCAACCTATGGCCTCCACATGTTCACTGACAGGAGAGTCTGCCTGCACACATGCACATGCATGTGTATACACACACACACACACACACACACACACACACACACACACACTGCGGCTCTGCATACATACATCAAAAATAAAAGAGAAGACATTTCTTTGATACTCAGCTTGCTGCTTGAGGAACATTATCCTTATGGCACTAACCATTCCCAAAGCAGCTAGACGGGCCCTGGGGCTTTACTGCCGCCTTCCCAGGGGTGACTTGAAGTCTTCCCAGGGATGATTTGAAGTCCTATTGCTCAGATTTCTGGGTGCTAATATCCCATCACAGGGAGATAAGCAGGGAGTAAGTCTGACCAGAGAATTAGATGGGGAAGCAGTGCCTAGGAGTGAATCACAGCCATTTAATATCAGTTTTCTCCTCTTATTGATTCGTTTTCTCTTCCTCTTACAGAAGACTAGCATCCCTGTAGTTGAGCTCATCAGTGGGCCTTTAAAGGTTTCCTATTGATCTGCAAAACTATTGTCTCAGTTTGCAGTTTCCCTTTTGGAAACATCCTTTGCCTTTTGGTCATGTTCTGTATTTAGTTTGTACACCAAACATGGCTTCTTTTCTGAGAGCAGGCAGCAGACATCCTGGGCCCAAGGCTGAAGATGGATCTGACTTGCTGATACTTTAGAACACTTGCCTGGGAGTTCTGGGAAGTCTTCAATGTGAAAGAACTATGGAGAACTAATTGGAAGATGAGTGAGGGTCTAGCAAGGACCCAGTGGCCTTTTTCCAAAGAGGGAAAGTACCAGCAAAGCAAGAACTGCCATTTATTGAGCACTTTCTTGGTCCTCACATGCAAGACAAGCACGGGAAGGAAAATTACACGGGTGAACAAAACCAAGACTGAGAAATACTTAATTACTTGTCTGAACAAACTCATCTTTAAATCCTGGTTTTACTCATGACCCTCTACTGTGTGCGTGTGTGTGTGTGTGTGTGTGTGTGTGTGTGTGTGTGTGTATGAGTGTGCACAAGTTCATAAGTGTGTGTTATGGGGAACCTTGAGGTCAACATCACATCATCTGTCTCCTCTGATTGCTCCTAACCTAGGGGTGGGGAACACACAGGATCTGTCAGTGAACGTGGAGCTCATTGGTTTGGCTAGGCTGGCTGGCCAAGAAGTCCCCCAAACCTCCTGTCTCCATCCCATTTCCTCAGCACTGGGATTGCAGACACACCTGACTGTCTAACACGGGTGCTAAGACCTGAACCCAGGTCCTCATGCTTGCACAGCAAGCCCTTGGCCGTTGGAGCCGTAGCCCCGGTCCTCTGAAATAATTGGCTGGTGCTTTCTTTCCTAGACATTCAGTTTCCTCAACTCAAGGGTGAAGCGCATACAAGAGCATTCTGGATTGTTGTATGGTTCTGTCAGGTGATGGATCTGGGGCCCTTAGTAAGGTATGCAGTACAGAGGAAATACCCAATAACAATGGAGGGCAAATCTCTTCCTATCAATTCACCTCCTGATGATCTCTATGCATTGGTTCTGCTCCCCATTATTAAAGATGAACCCCTTGCTTCTATGAAAAGCTAACGGTTCGTGTCACTGTAAATTCCAGATGGTAAGAACATGTACTATAAAATGGTTCTCATAGTGACTGGCACTGTTCTTCTGTTCATCTCTAGCTCCTGAGACTAACAATCTAACCACCTCCAGCATCTTCAGACTTCCTTTATGTTTGATCTTCCTCTGAGATATTACCAACTGGCCCTTCTCCAAGATGTTTCCTCCAATCTCCTTGAACTTTCTTCAACATTTGTCTTTGGCCATCAAAGATCACTGTTCCTTGGTCCTAGGATCTGTCTTCTCACTCCTTCTGACTTCTCATCCCTCCCAGCTTCATCAACATGCTCGCGGCTTTGTATTCTGCTACCCACTACACCAAAGGGCTCTCCTGCCTTGGCTTCAGGGTCATTTTGCTAGTTCATTCATTCACTTACCCAAGAGTTTCCACATGGCTTTGTATATTGCAGGAGGCAGCAGGGTCAGACAAGGCTCTGTGGAAGGAGATGACACATGACAAGGTCATCCAGGTGTCTTCTATCTCGTCTGTGTCCATGATCCAACACCAATCAATTTTTTCAGCTTTCTATCAAAAGCCTTCCTTTCTGAAAAGCACTCTAACCACACTTAGCCAGAGACAATTTTTTACCTTTTTATCTCTCCCATTCCCATTTATTTGGTACTTCTGTCTTTGCCTGTCTCCTCTTGGGTTAATGCTCTTGTTTGTATGTTTTGTGCCTGACTGGCACTGTGGCCTTGGGAGGAGCAAGTAGCACTCCAGGTTCAAAAACTATCTGTTGAGCTGAATATTGTTTTTTCTACAACTTTTGAACATTTTCTCTTGCCTCTTCATCCTGTTGCACAAAACAGAGGCAAGTCTACAAGGCTCAGTGTTTTTTCCTGCTTACAGGGGTACCCAGTTCACCACATTTAAAGTTGGAAAGATACACCCTGTCTCTGATGCTATGATAATGAAACACCCCTCTGCACACAGTTGTACAAAATGAAGGATCGTTTTTCTCACTGGAACCCTCATTCCTCTGGCTCAAGATCTGCATGTCACCCAGCCTCCAGAAGTCCTTGGTTTTAGCACCTACTGTTGCCTGCATATGCATTGTTTGTGACTGGTGTAGGTAACAGTAGGAGGCTTAAAACTGAGGCAAGCCAGGGGCGAGGGTGGCTCAGTCAGTAAAGTGGGGGGCAGATGGTGCCCAGGAGAACCCAGGGAACCAGTCTGCCCCTCACTTGTCTGGCAATTTTAGAGGTGGTCAGAGATCCTCATGGGGTCTCAGCTTGTAGCGGCATCATTTCAATATCTGCCTTCATCTTCCTGTGTCCTTCATATGTCTGTCTGCATCTGTGTTGTCTCAAGTGAACCAGTCATCCCGCTGAGGGCATACCCTAAACCAGGACAAGTTTGTCTCAACTTCCTTACATCTGCAAAGGCCCTATCTCCACATTATATGGCTCTGAGAAGAGAGGAATTGGATGGGTCACTCCATTCAACCTTGTACATCCCTCTGTCTCTCTGTGTAGAGATTCCCCAAAATCCTCCTGATTATATCCTTCCAGGCCTTCCAACTCTAAAGCACTCTTAACATTTCACCACCCTGACCACTATCAGCAGCCTAATTTCTATTTCTTGCTTTTATTTTAAGCATCCCAAAGAAGTCACAGCTAAGAGAAACCAGAAGCTCCATGTGACAGGAGATCAGTAAGTCTCCTTTTCCCCATGTCCCAGCACAGCACACAGTTCACAAAGGGTCCCCATAGCTATCTGTTGAACAAAGGTAGGTCTTGTGAGTCCTCTGTCTGACTTTGAAAGGTGCTCCATTACCTGTCACTCTATCATCTGCTCTGATCAGCATTTACTAGGTAAAAATTAGGTGCTCTCAATAAATACTTGTTGGTTGATTGATTAACCCATCAGCCCAGTTTCCTGCTCAGAAGCATTTTTAAACGTGGATCTCAGGGGGGGCAGAGTAGGGGGCATAAGAGGGGCAGAGGATGACATGGAGACACTTGGTCAGCAGTCCCACTTTGGAGCTGCTGGGGGCCTGCCCAAGGTTTCAATTTGCCTGAGAGTCCACTTTGGATTCTTCATAGGGAGGTCAGCTCAATGACTTTGCAGGCCATAAACTGTGAGGGTAAAATTCATGTTAACAGCAGATGTAATCTTTTTCCTTTCTTCCCCATGGAGAACACTCCAGAAAAGGGGGAGCTGACCCTGAACTAGAGATTTGACAAGAACCTCTGGTGTTGTATACATCACAGTGGGTCTGTGTCCTGAAGAAAGTATGGAAGCGATTTCCTGTAGGACACACATTTTAAAGACATCCCACGTTGCTGTAAGTGGCACCTGATTGTACAGAAATCTGAGTAAGATTGCCTTAGGACAGAGGAGCACCCACTGGAAGCCCTGGTGAACAGACTGAGGCAAAAGAACGCTAATGGCTGTGGAGAATCCTAACAAAGAGGCTTAGAAGCAGGACTGAGGCTGAGTGTGCTCATGCACAGCCCCTTCTGCTCTTATGGTATCACCCCAGTTCTTTGAAGACTCCTACTTCTAGTAGTGCCAGTTGAGGGAAGGGGCAGGGATGGAGAAGAGGAGGAAGGAACAGGAAAGGAGGAAGAAAAGGAAGGATAGAGGATGGAAAGAAGAAAGTAAAAAGAGAGAGAAGAGGAAAGGGAGAAGAAGGGAAAGAAATAGGAGACATAGAGACCTGAAGGAAAGGGAGGAAAGAGAGAGGAAGAGGTCGAAAGAAATAAGAAGGAGAGAAGGATAAAGTGGGGGAGAAAGAGATAGAAAGAAAGAGGAAAAGAAAGAAGGAGAAGAAAGGATGCCTACACACACATGTGGAAAGAAAGAGAGGAAGAAAGAGGAGGACCAGGAAACTTTAACCTTGAATTTGGTCATCGGTAATTTCAGTTGTTAATCACATGTTACACACACACACACACACACACACACACACACACACACATCTTCATTCTACCACAAGCAGCTGTAACCTGAAATAGGTCATGCATCTAGCAAGGACAAAGCCATGCACACCCACTACTTTATTTTCCTGTGGTCATTTTTCCTCTTCTGAATATCCCAAGTCACCCATCCTCTTAGCACTTATTCCTCTGGGGATTACAGTGTTAAAGCCTGCTTTAGGCTTTATCTTGTTTCAATTCTCCTGTATCCATTTCAATCGAATCACTAATGCCACTTATTTGCAGATTTTGTGTGCTTAATAGATTGGGACTATGAGGTCATGTGTCCAAGAAGATAATTATCACTTAGGGCAGTGACTGAATGGTTTTATTGTCTTCCAAATATTAGGAAAGCAAAAAGGACTTTTGTTATGACATCACCTGAGGCACAGGAGTGTGTGTGTGTGTGTGTGTGTGTGTGAGAGAGAGAGAGAGAGAGAGAGAGAGAGAGAGAGAGAGAGAGAGAGAGAGAGAGAATGTGTTTGTGCATGCAGTTCCTGAGCAGTCACATGACTCAATGTGCCATTCCAAAATGGCAGAAAGTTAACTCTAATAGAGACAAAGTGGGATTTTAGTAAGAGATAGGCCTGTGCTACCCAGAAACATTCGCCACAAAGAAATATCCTGCAGAAGTCATCTCTGGGTTCCTAGTAAGTGGCAGTTGGCAACCCGTGGCTGTGAGTCACCTCAGTCATTACTTTCTGTCACTTTTTGAGTTGAAGGATGGGCAGCACTTTCTTATGGATACCTGAAAGGGCATAACTGATTGGCAACATTTTCCCCAAAGGGCTCCCATTTACAAAGTCCCTTTAGAAGGTGATGTGAACTGAGCATCACCATTCAGGCCAAAGGACTGACACAAAGAAATCTGAGAAGAAATTTGCTGTCCGGATTAAAGGCAGGAAACAAAAAATGCTAGTGACCAGGGGCATGAACGGAGTGATGAGGAACAACTTGGCATTTCCTTTGGTGCATTTTAATTTATCAAGGCTTGGTGATTGATAAACCCAATGTTGAAATGCCAAGAATGGTCTTTCCTTTGTGTCCAGCTGGCTTCCACACCTCTCTGAACTTCTCACTAATTTCGATCTCATCTGCATGGGAGCTGAGACAACAGAGCCCCCTGGACTGGATTTATGTTACATTCTCTACCCAGTGTTATTTCATGCCCTAGTCATTCTTTCTCTTCCTCAATATCATGTCCACCCTTCACCTCTAATCAGTATCAGCATAGTGTTATAAAGATGAGCCCTGCCGGTCTAAAGACTGCTGGATGTAAAGACACATCCTTATTTGATCTCCCTCTGTCAATCATCGGGTGACTAAACATAGGGAAAAGCTTGACCCACAGCCCTCATGTGCTTCAGAGCCCTCTTATAAAAAATACAAATGGCAACATCCATATTGCCCACACTGGTATATTGCTGTCATGACTCTGTTCCAGGGATGAGGAGGAGGATAGCTTTCTCTATTAGACATTATGTTCTTATGTTCATCAGATTTCCATCACTGTAACAAAATAACCAAGGCAAACAGCTCCTGAAGAGGAAGGATCTTTTTTGCCTCATGCTCACAGAGGTTTCTGCCCGTGATCAACTGGCCTCCTTGATTTGAGCCTGAGATGAGACAGAGCATTGTGATGAGGGGTAGTACAGGACACAGTAAGGTGTTCGCATCACACTAGAGAGAAAGAAAAGCAGGAGAGGGAGGGCTCAGAGTCCTCAAATAATCTCCTGTTGACCTAACTTCCTACCATCAGATCCTAATCCTAATAATAATCACCTCCTAATGATTCTACCACCTACCAACAGGGTCATAAGCTGTCAAACAATCCATTTTGCCATTCTCATTTTAACGATAATGTATAGTGTAAAAACTGATAGCTATAGCCCCCATATTTAAATAATAACATACTTAAAATAAGAAGTCACTGGTCCAAGTGAATTCAGTTAATAATGAAGTTGAGGAAGTCTGGTCATGTACATGAAGTTCTGTATGGAAATGGTTCACCAAACTTGTACCGGAAATGTGAAATGCAGTATTTCCTTTTGGTGGTGATTCTGTTGGAGTGCATCTGACATATTGGGGAAAACATGAAGAACAGAGGATTAACAATGTTTCAGTATTTATTTATTCACCATTCTCAATGC